>NC_140499.1:11432500-11695000 GCF_964271855.1 Acomys minous | reverse complement strand
AACTCAGAGGAAGGACAGCAGGTCACCAAGAAGAGACTTGATAGCCGATGAGCATATTCAGGGGGAGGAAATCCCCTTCAGTCACAGTCATAGGGGAGGGGAGTAAGGGGAAACTGGGAGGGAGGGAGGAATGGGAGGATACAAGGGATGGGATAACAACTGAGATGTAATATGAATAAATTAATAAAATATATAAAAAACAAAACAAAAATGAAACATAAATGCGAAACAAAAAGATATGCTTAGTATTTTATTCCAAAATGGGTTGTCAGTCTGAAGTCTCTTAGAGACTGGTGCAGGAGAGTCTCTCTCTCTCCATCTTTCACATGTTTGTCTTTCCTACCTCATGTTTTTTTCCCCAAAAGACAAGAGAAGAAAACTGGAAAAGCACCCTGATATACTAAGGAAAAATTGTGACCTCTGTTATAAAATACATCACTTACCCCACCCCGTCATCTTTTTTCATCGTGGAGTTCAGGGTGCGGATGCTGTCAAAGCTACTGCTCTTCATTCACCATTCAAAATGAACCTGTAAACCTGGCTAGTGTCTTCATGGGGGCATCAGGGTTTTGCTTAGCAAGCAGGGGCGTGGGGCTGAGGATCTAGCAAGGGTAGATTTTAATGCACAGATTTTAAAGCAGGCTGGTAAAGTCAGATGCTTCTCCTCATCTCCTGGAGCTCCCAGCCTGGTCCTTTCAGGATATCAGGACTCAAGTCTGTAGATCTGGGCACGTGCTGTCTGCGGCACAGCAAGAACTTGTTGAATGACCGGAAATCATCCCTTGCAATGCTTCAAGGTCTTGGATACAAGTGAGTGCAGCTTGGACCACAACAGTATTACAAGCAAGCTGTGGGTCTTGGGCAAAATGATCACCTTTTCTGAGCGCAAGAAATGGGGATTTTAGGGTTGATTTGAATTTAAGTGAGCAGTGAACCCACACTCCCTAGGGATGGCTACTATCATGCAAAATGCCTGTTGGCCTATAGTGTGCTATGATGTGCGTGACATAATGTGCATTTGGAAGGTCTTCTTATTAGCAGGCAACTGTACAAAAATGAGCAATTCGTCTTGGTCTGCCCTGGAAATGGCCTCCCTTGATGTCTCAGGTATGAAAGGCAGAAGTGATAGGTTCATAGCTAAGCCAAGCAGTGTGGCCCTTGTTTTGAGCTAGTGGAACTGGTTAGAGACTCCGGCTCTAGAGAGCTCAGTGTGTTTTGTTCACATTCAGTCCAGAGACTAGGGTGAGGACAATTAACCCACAGCTGGGAGAATGGTGGGGAATAAGTGAGAGATGTCAATGTGTCATCTACATGGCGCCATATGGATGGGTGAGAGGCTGTCAATGTGCCATCCACACAGCAGGGAAAGATGCTAGCTCACCAACTACCAAGAGGTCCTCACAGCCAGCCTCTTAAAGGTTTTAAAAGATTTATTTAAAATTTCTTTGTCTCTCTGTCTGTCCACCTGTCTCTCTTTCTCTCTGTCTTTGTCTGTCTGTCTTTGTCTGTCTGTCTGTCTGTCTGTCTGTCTGTCTGTCTGTCTCTCTCTCTCTCTCTCTCTCTCTCTCTCTCTCTCTCTCTCTCTGTGTGTGTGTGTGTGTGTGTGTGTGTGTGTGTGTGTGTGTTGAGGTAAGAGAGAATGTGTGCATACGTGCTTGCACGTGCAGGCCCAGAGAAGACATCGGCTTTCTCAGAGTTGGAGTTAAACGTATTTGTAGGAAACCCAATTTGCTCACTACTGCACAGGAAATCCTCTTGGCTGCTGAGCCATCTCTTCAGCCCCACAGCCAGCCGCTTGAAGGAAAATCTAAATCCCTTGTGAGTTCCTATTGGCCCTAGGTCAATTTCCCTCGCTCTTTCCTCGGGGAGATTTTTTTTTCTTTGAAAGAGTAGTGTGCCTCCACACCACCACACGCTCCGAGCTTTAATGTCATTCCAGCTGCAGTCGGGCTTTTAAGCATTTTGTGGAAAACCATCCCCAGCTCTGCCACGAAATCAATAAAACCAAATTTCAAAGCTCTTTCTCCTTGAACTCTGTGACCTTTGACATGACAGCCAACTCCTACCATCACAATAAGAGACACCATGAGCTGCACTGTGCCAGCCACTTTGCACATGCGACCTTTTAAAACTTGCACAAAGCCTTCTGAGGCACGATGGGCCCATTTTTCACAGGAGGATATAGCACAGAGATGCCAGGTGACATGATCAATGCCTTAAATGACATACAAATGACTAAAGGAGTCTGGACCCCATCCACACAGAGGCTTCTCTGGGTGTTTTTTTTTGCCAATTTCTATGTTTGTAGCCTTTCTTTTTGTATGAAAATATCCAGTGCACTGTGGAGCTACCTCATGGAATTATCTCATTTTTAACTCTCTGTGTCCTGATGTATCTTGGGAAGACTCTGTGCCCTGATGTATCACTTTCTTAGTGGAGAAAGTCATATTTAACGAGGAAAGTTGTGTCTCTTACCTTAGGCTGATAAAACCTCAAGTGTTAAAGTATGACCATGAAAACACCATGGGCTCTCTCCTGGCTCAGTTACCTCTCCGCCGGAACACCACTGACCTTCACAAGTCAAGGGTTTCCTTGGGGTTAATTGTTTGTAGGGTTTTTTTTCTTTAATAGTAGCTCAGGTGGGGAGAAAAATAGCCTGCAGAGACCAAAAGGTGTGGCTTTTTTTTCTTTAAAGTTGCATTGTAGACAGCATTGGTGCTTTGAGCAATGACGAATGAAGGCTGAGGTGCATGTGGCGTGGATGATGTAGAATCCGGGTAAGGCGATGCCTGGGGTGTGGGGAATCCCAGCCAGAGGGTGCAAGGCAGGAGGCTGAGGCGCCGCTGCTTTCCTGCTGACCTTTATTCAACAGAGCTTTCACTAGAAAACAGTTTGTTTTCCTGCAAGGGCCATGTAACACAACATGCAGCCTGATGTCCAGCTGCTCCCTCTGTCTCCAATTTCAGATTTCCAGTCTTCTCTTTCTTCCGGTCAGTAATCGATACCTTAGTTACATTCAGATAGGTGGTCGGTGTGCAAAGGCTGATGCTGTCCTTCCATAAATGCACATAGTTGGGATGCAGTGTTTTGAAGGTAAAGGCACTAAAATAGTGGTCTACTTGATACAATTAAATGATGAAATTTACTGATGAAAATCATTAAATATTGGTTATTTTAGAACTGTCTTTTGTCAGACGCTTCAACTTATGTTGTCTAAAACTCTGTGCTACTATTGTAATTAACAGAAGATAAATCATTTGTTCAAAGATACATTAGGTTGATTTGGGGACACTGTCAATTTTTCATTAGTCTGTCATTTTATAAAATATACTTTTCTATTTTCAATGTGTAAGTAGAAAAAAAACCCAGACATTTATATATACGCAAACAATAAATTAGGTACTAAAAGATGGATCCTCCAGAAAGAGTTTAAAAGCTGTAGAGATCCCCCGCCAACCTACAGGGCAAAGGATGGGTAGAAAAGAAAAATGAGACGGGATAGTATTGCCCAAGAGGGACACGGTAGACTGGGAGGATTCAGAGAGGTCCAACAGAGAGAGGATGGAGCCCTTCCTGGATGTCTGAACTCTATGGGGCTAGGCTTCAGAGGCATGAGTATAGTGAAGACATGTTTGGTGAGTGGAATGTGGGGGTGGAGGGTGGGGGGAAGAAAGTGGATCAGGTGTGAAATGTGTCTGAACACGTGGAAGCCCACGTCTGTGATCACTGAAGGTTCTCAGGCAGGGTCCCGCTTTACAACTATCTATTCAGGAAGAGTATGAAGGAAAGAATGGGGCGGGAGGAGACTGGAATAGGTTTTCTCAAAATTTATATGTGACAGATCTCTTTTGAAAATCTCTGCATCTTAATCCAAAGATTCTAATTCAACATTGGACACACGAAGGAATGTTTTTTGTTTTGTTTTGTTTCTTAAATTCTCAAAATCATTCTAGAGCATATTACTCAATGGCTATGATGTGAAAAACACCAGAAGAGAGGGGAGGAGGTTAGTGACCAGGGCACCAGATGAGAGGGGAGGAGGTTAGTGACCAGGGCACCAGATGAGAGGGGAGGAGGTTAGTGACCAGGGCACCAGATGAGAGGGGAGGTTAGTGACCAGGGCACCAGATGAGAACGGAGGAGGTTAGTCACCAGAGCACCAGATGAGAGGGAAGGAGGTTAGTGACCAGGGCACCAGATGAGAAGGGAGGAGGTTAGTGACCAGGGCACCAGAGGAAGGACATTATTTGTATGGGGAGGAAAAGACAAAGCACCAAAAGATAATTTGAGAGAAGAATTAATTCAGAGAGTTCAGGACACGTTGGCCTGTGGCTAACGGAATGCTTAAAGAAAAGCAATGGCTTTAAAATTGGGGGATTTTGGTGGTAGAGGGACTGGAAACAAGAGACAGGGTGGACTTGGCTGTCTTGACAAGAGTTGAGTTAGGCAGCTGGGTTTGAAGCCTGTAAGGAAATGTCTACTAGGGAGAGGTCAGCAGGCAGCATCAGCTGTGCAGCAAGGTCACAGCTGGGGACATAGTTTGGATTCCTGTGCAGGAAGATGGTGGAAAAGCTTAGAAAAGTAAGAGATGGCCAAAAAGGATCTAATAAAATAAAGAAAGAAAGGTTAGAAAAATGGTGGTTAAAGAGATTATTAAAATCAGGAGAGAGGGAGGGAGGGAGAGAGAGAGAGAGAGAGAGAGAGAGAGAGAGAGAGAGAGAGAGAGCAGTGGAGACAGTGAGTGGAAATTCTAATTTCAAAATATTTTATATGAAAAGAAATTAGTGCTGCTCTTGTGTCCCTAATGACCTCGGACCCTTTCGAGCCCAAGGTCACCTCCTCCTGCTTTTCTCATGCCCCCTCCCACCCCATACTGAGTCCATCGCCAGCTCTGCAGTGGAAAGTCCTGAGCGCATGTCTTTCTTCTGGTCCTTTGCCACCTCCCACCTGGCCTGCTGCATAGTCCTTCTAGCTGGCACCTCTACACTTCTGCCTTTTGATCACTCCACAGCAGTGGCCATTGCTTTGCCGATCACAAGCATCAGGTCCCTGCTTATTAATACCTTCTGTGACCGTCCATCATAATTAGAATAACGGAATATTAGAGCGACCAGGAGGTCCGGTCTGGCCTGTCCACCCGTTCACTCGCACGCGCGGTCCCTGCCTTTGAACCACAGCAGCCCTCTGCCAGGGCCCATCCAGTCTCTGCTTCCCCCTGCCACAGACCTCCTTTTCACCAGTTTATTCATTTTACTGTTATTTTTTTTAATTGTAACAAAAGCTTTCTACATGCGTGAAACTCTGTTTTCCTATCTTGGCCTCTCTGTATCCATCTCTGTCATTTCTGTCTCCTGGGTCTCAATTTACTGTTCCTGCTCACCACCCTACCCTACCCTACTTGTGTGAACATGTAACTACACACAAGTATGCACATATACACGTACACACACACACACACACACACACACACACACATGTCTTCCCTAACCCCTGCCACTTTCCCACTTGTTCTTTCTTTTCACGATAAACTCCAACATGATGGAGGAAGACTGTTTCCCCAGCAATCCTAGTGATGTTCAACTGCCTAGTCCATAGGGGATATTTTAAAAATGTTGAATAAGTGAGTGAATTACTAAATGAACGAGGCCCATCAATTCAAGCTTAGCAGGATGGATAACAGATTAAAATATAATGTGGCACCTGGGCACATTCACAGTCTGAGGGGAAATTCTCCTTTTCGTAGCCACACTCAACACCATCGTGTGTCTGAAATCAAAATTACACACAAGACAGCTTTCTCGCAAATCAGGGCACATCTGCTTCCTTCATATCAGACTTTGTCAGTTTCCGTTCAGCGGAGACTAAATCCACCGGCTGGAGAAGCAGAGCTGGGGGACTGAGAAGTAGGTTAGGGGGGACGGCTCTCTCTGGCCAGGTGGCTGTGCACAGAGCTACAGTTACGTGTTCTACATTTCAACATATTTCGTCAATTTCAGGAACATGTTGACTCCACCTTTTCTCCGTGAGATGCGCTTTCTCACAACAGCTCTTTTGATTCATTCCCGGAGAGAAGCGCTTCCTCTTCTGCTCTATTTTTACATCTTAAAAGCAAATAGTTACCTTGAGTTGTCTAAACACAGCCTCGCCGACTGTTCCCGAGCAGCACGCAGGATCAAATAAATCACTAGGAAGCAAAGTCAAACCGATCATCTGTCACTCTCACAGGCTGAGAGGAAGGAAAGGCAGGAATCCTGTTAGAATTTTGCCTCAATTTTTTTTTTCTTTTCAAGTGACAAATTCTTTTTCTTCTTTTTCTTCCTCGGTTTGCTCCTTTTGGAAGATACCAGGAGATGGAAATAATGCAAAGAGCAGAAACACAACTCCTCGGGAAGTTTGACCAGGATTTGATTCTGACACATTCTGAGGGGAGGGTGTGTGTGTGTGTGTGTGTGTGTGTGTGTGTGTGTGTGTGTAGTGGGGGGTGGGGGGGAGGATGCATCGGTGTGTTAAAGCCTGAACACGCTCTGATGTCATTCCTCAGGGCCTTGTGTTTTGAGACAGAGTGTCAGTTTTACCTGGAGCTCACTGAGAAGGCTTGGACGTCTGGTCAGGGGGGGCTGTGCTTGTCTCCTTCTTCCTGGCACAGGAATGACAAGTACGCACCACTCTATTCAGCGTGTGTTTGCATGGGTCCTCATGCTTGGCTGCTGAGCTGCCTTCCAGCCTTGATTGGCCTGAAGTCTCTAGGTGCTTCTGCAAAGCCGGCTCAGGCTAAGCCTCCATCGCAACCACTCTCCTGTGAACTTTCTTATGCAGCAAGTCCAGAGTGAGTCCCTAACAGGAGGTGAAGCCAGAGTCCTCATTTGCACTAGAATTGCTACTTTAACTTCCTAAGAGTTTCACTATGAAAGACACTACCTGCAGGATAAGAGTCTAAGAGCCAGGCACTTGACCTTGCTCAGCTTTTCAGTGAAAAGCTGAAGGAAAAGTTCTGTTTTACATCTCAGAACTCACGGAAATCTCCAGGCATACCATGCCGAAGAACTTTATTTTGAAAAAGTTTACAAATTCAGCGTTTTAAAGAGCATCCTATGTAGCCATAGTTGGAGAAATGGCTCAACAGTTACAAGCAAAAGGAGCACCCAGGCTTGGTCCCCAGCACCACACGTCAGGCAGCCCACAACAGTTAGTACTGTCAGCTCCAGGGGATCTGATGCCTCAGAACACCTACACACACACACACACACACACACACACGTACACACACAGACACATACAGACAAACACACACACAGACACATACAGACAAACACACACACAGACACATACAAGTACACACACAGACACATACAGACAAACACACACACACACACACACACACATGCACGCACACACGCACAAGCATACACTCTCAAGAAGAATCCAGTGTTCACTCATTCTAGAAATCATTTCCAAGTACTGTGATGCTTGGGAGTCACATGGTCTAGGAACAAACAGGCACTACTGGACACTGCAAACGTCTCTTTCCTTCCTCCTTCAGAAGAACTCTGTTTACTCCACTGCACACAGAAGGGATTCCACGGAATTAAGATTTATGTGGTTTGTAGAATCCCAAATCCCCGGCCGTGCCGCCTGGTAAATACAGATAAAACATTTATCTGTTTTCTCTATAGCTTTAACTCAGAGAGGAAGGTAAAAAGGAGTGAGTGTATTGATCATGTTATTTTTAAAGGTGTATATATGTATATATACATATATGTAATACAATTCTATTCATCTGGGAGTTTATAAAAAAGTGTTGAAGCTTTAACAAATTTCAACATAATAACGGGATTAAAAATTATATTTTCACCCTGATACACTGATGACTCAGTGGGCATTTGCCATTCAGATGTGAGAGCCTGCATTCAGACCCTCAAAAGCCATATAAAACCAGGCACAATAGTACATATTTACAAAAGCAGCATCCACACTGTGGTACAGGACGCAGAAACAGGAGACTCTCCAGATGCTACTGGGCCACCAAGCTTGGCTTATTCAGCAGTCAACAGCCGACTGCCTGTCTCACAGGAGGCAGAAGGCAAGGAGCAACCCCCAAGGCACTTCTCTGCTCTCCTCACGTATACGGTTGTGTGAGTTTCCACAGTTACACACATAACACACATGCAAAGATAAAGAGACAAAAGTATACCTTAACTTTTCAGTTATACATATTACTATGTACTTAACAATTCCTTACCGTTTTACCGAGGGGGAAAAGAGCTGAAAATGAGCTTCCAGGCCTTGCTTCCCATTCACAAGGAACGCCAAGGTGCCCAGGAGCCACCCAGTGTCTCCCCTATTCTCTCCACATGCCAGCCAGGGTACACCAGCATCACCTGCCTGACATTCCAGCAATTTCTCTATGGATGTGTTCCCTCTCCTCTTGCTGCACTGAAATTCTCACCCAAGCTCCACTGCTGCCCTGCCTTTGATGAAGAGGGAGCTGGGAGTTCACTGTGGGAACCATCAGGCTTAAGGGAAGCCAGCCTTGAAGGCAGTTCCACCATGTGCTTTACAAAGATACAGGCAGCCAGCAACCCTGGACCAACAACAGGGAGGAAGGAAGAGGGAAGATGCTCAGGAGATGCCTTTGCCATGGCCTGGGAGTGTAAGCAGAGGAGGCAAGAAGACAAGCAGATGAGAGCTCGCAGGCGCAGGCGACATACAAATATGCCACTCAAGAATCTACTTCTCTGGCATTTGTGTGTTCTCCAGTCCAACCTGAGACACCAACTGCAGACTTGATTCATTCAAGAAATGTGTAAGTGCTGCCCAGAGTGCTGCTGGGTACTGATGACTGGCTGTGGGGGACATGGTAGGGGGCAGAGAGGGAGATTCCTGAACCAAAGCCCCCAGCATGGTGTCATATGGGTCAGATTGGAACTCTGCAAAGGGTGTTCTGGGAAGGAAAAGAACTACTTTGTAAAGATCTTTTAAAAGGAATGCTTAAGACTCCATGACTACTCACAATGGTGGCCTATCCATCATGCTTTTAGGTTCTACAGTTGCAATGAGTCATTGTCACAAAGGAGGATTTTGAGAAACATCCAAGGAAACACCCCCAAAACATTAGCTTTGGAATGAAGCTTCCAAGTCCTGAAATTTGATGTCATGGAGCAGAGGTCAGAGGTCAGAGGTCAAGGCCGACTAGTGAGGAGTGTTTGCCTTTGCAGGGAATAAGCAGTGGAGAGTTTCTCAACAGCTTAAGTAAAAACATCCTTGGTGAATCTGGAATAATTGGTGAGGCCACCTGCCAATATCATGTAAGTTGAGCCCTGACTTCACATGGTGAGGTGAATAACATCACGTCCTGTGACATCATGTTATGTCATAGTGCCTCCATCTGGACATAGTCTTAGAAAATATGTCCCCTGCAGCCACTGCAGCCACTGCAGCCACTGCAGCCACTGCAGCCACTGCAGTCACAGACAGAGCAAAGACACCAGAAACATCGAAGCCAGCATCTTGTGTGCTTGGCTGAAGTTTTGTGTCTTAAGTACCTGAATTTATGAAATTGAGTTTGGTAGCACAGAGTGACAGACTTTTGCCTTTTTTTTCTCTCCATGGCTGCTTCTTTCTTTGGGGACCTAATAAGAAATGAACAAATGTTACACATTTCAGGAGAATCTGTCTCTGGTCTTAGTTTGATGCTTCACAGCCGTGAACTCCTGTGTAATACCTTGATGCTAATGACTCGCATGATGCCCACCGAGGGGTGTGGTGACATACAGTAGCAAAGAAGGACAACTTTCTGCTAATGTAGCTGCATGGCAGAGGGGAAAGAGTATATACCTACTGTGCACAAAGGCCTGCGTTTGAGCCCCAGCATAAAGATTGTGACAAAGTCGGGTGTGGTGGCGCACGCCTTTAATCCCAGCACTCGGGAGGCAGAGGCAGGCGGATCACTATGAGTTCAAGGCCAGCCTGGTCTACAAGGTGAGTCCAGGGCGGCCAATGCTACACAGAGAAATCTTGTCTCAACAAAACAAAACAAAACAAAACAAAACAAAACAAGATTGTGACCAAAATCACAACCAAGTGAGAAGCCAGTAAAAGTTTTGTCATTCTTGTTATTTTGTTTTGTTTTGTTTTTGAAGCAGAGTCTCATTGTGTCACTCTGGCTGGCCAGGAAACTAATAGGCAGAAGAGACTGGCTTCAAACTTATAAGTGCTACCTGCTTCTGCCTGGGATTAAAGGCATAGGCCACCACATTAGCATAAAAGATATTTTTAAAAACAAAATCTCTCGGTCTATTTTATATGTATAGCTAATGTTTGTGATTTCACATTAGATCACAGTAGGTAACATGTACATATTATAACTTTACCAGGCACAGCCTTGACACACAATCATCATGACTTAGACACTTTTGCTCTCTGCATTTCTGCTGAAGGGACCAAGCAAGGCTCAGCAAGCTGGACAGCGACAACAGACAGAGCCAGGATTCACCTTAAGGAATGAATGGCAAACAATGGCAAAGCTGTTTTCCAATCCTTCATCATACTGGAAGTCTGCACATCTGCACCCACTTAAGTTGCCTCCTGGAAATCAGAGTGTACTTTTGGCCTAGGAAAGAAATACTGTCCATATTGTTCACAGAAGGAAAATCCAGTTCTTAAAATTAAGTTCTGTAAAAACTTGTCTCATCATAGCAGCCTTCAGTTACTCATCACACTAAAGGTGGTTAATGTACTAGAGTCTACATGGCTGGAAGGAGAGAAAATATGGCAGCATCCGAGCCCTTGGACCTCAATTTGCTGGGGCTTCCCACATCTTTGCATCCTTCTCTAGTCAATGGGAAGAGCATGTCTACAGACAAGACCTAGTGTGGCACTCAAATGCAACAGTAATAAAAATGTTTCTTAAAGCTTTCTTTTCAGGGCATTCTGGTGGAGAGGGGCTATGCATGACTGTCTTCAGTCTTCAATCTATATAGGGACATTTTTATCACCAAACACCAATGAGGAAACCACCAATGAGACTTGTTATGTTTTAAAACTTTACCCAAGGTAACAGCACTGTGAGAGAAAAATGAAAGTGAGATTCAGCCAAGGTTTCTGTTCTTAGATGCTATGTTCTTAGCACTCCACCACCTCAGACTCCAAAATACTATAGAAATATTGGACACAACTTCTTATACTTGCTTTGGGCAATAAGGACATGTATTGTAGTTATTTGAAAGCCCATATTTATACATAGGAAACACCATTGTTAAACAGACCCTGTGGACGTGGGGAAGAACACCAATTAATAACATGGATAAATATTACTGATTGATTCCTACTGTCACAGGAAAGGCACACAGACTCTACTAGAACATTCTAACCTGTCTTTGCTATTTCTTCTATGGTCAACATGGGAAGGCAGCAGAAAGGTGGGGCATTTCTATACCCATAGCCATTTGTAGGAGATGTGTAAAGTGTCCTTTTTGAACTATAAGTCATCTTTTGGATAAGATCAAATTGAATTTGTATTTCCTTTGACACAGATTTGAATCAGTGATGTGTTTCCCCCTCCTGTGCAGAGAGAAGGAAGAAAATCCTCTTAGCAAATCTCCTTGACGTTTTCAAGGTATTTGGCATCTCTTTGTAAAAAGCAACAGGATGTTAAAGCCCAGTGTTGAGGCTCCAAGGTTGAAAAATGATGTATGCTTGGAATCTAATATTACAACGAATTTTGATGAGGAAAAGCATTCAATTTCTACATAGGGCGACTTGGCCAATCATTTGGCCACTGCCTACTCCATAACAAGGCTTTTAACAGAGATCCGAAACAGTGGGAATCAGTCTCAAGATGACTTTCCTAGAGAGCAGCTATGTGGGAGGCAAAAGCTGTGAGAGCTGAATGTGGGGTGGGCTTTGAGGACTCACTCAGCAGCCAGCATGGCTAGAAAGGGTCCGGGACAGTGAGGAAAGAGTCAGACTCAAGGGCGCTGCAAGATTTGGACTGTTACCTGCAGGCAAATGGGTAGACAGTGGAGGGAGGCTTTTGAGTAAAAGTTCTAACTTAATTTCAGTTTTGAAACAATACTGGTTTGGGGAACAGAATTGATTGGGAGCAAAAGGAAGTGGAAGAAGCAATCGATGGTGAAAAAAAGGACCTACTAATTTGGGGCATTGGCGAAAGACGACAGAATGAACAGTGTCAATATTAGGTCTATGAGGGAACGGGACGATTCAGAGAAGACTTTGAGAGATTTCCTCTGAGAAATGGAGCAATGGAGTCTCTCCAGCGGCACCAGAAAGGAGGGTCTCTAGTGAAAATTGTGGTGTTTGATAAAGCACATAGTAGGGTGGGGTGGCTGTAGGATGCTTAAGGAACTGGCCTGAGGAAGCTGCACTGGTCAATAGGTAGTCTAGGTTAGTGCTGAGCAGTGTGTACATAGATCGTATCGAAGGACCAGGGGTAAGAGTTGACATATTCGGAGCTTAAATAGAGATAAAGATGAGACTTACAGTTGGTCCATGGAACACTCCAACCTTTTAAGACTTAGCAGAGAATGAGGAGAGGGATTTGAAATGGTCTCCATTTACAACACAAGTAAAAGGGGTTGGAGAGATAGGTCAGTGGCTGAGTGCTTGCTGCTCTTACAGAGGACCTGCCACGAATGCCTTCCCAGAACTCACTTAGAGCAATTCACATCTGCCTGCCTGTCTCTCCAGTTGCAGGGGGTGTCCTGTGCCTCTGGTCTCTACAGGCACCTGTACTCACGTCGTGTACCCACATACAGACATATAATTAAAAAGGTAGGAATGTCTTAAGAAATAACAATAAATAGAAAATTTATACACACACACACACACACACACACACACACACACACACACACTTCCCTGAGGCAGCCTCAGTGAAGACAAGGGAGTCAATATTTGAAGGAGGATATACTGAACTCCTCAAGGTGTGTTAAAGAAACTGAAGAAAGCCAGGTGCAGGAGCGCACGCCTGCAATCCCAGATCTTTGTGTGTTTGAAAGCAGCCCAGTTTACAAAGCAAGTCCAGGACAGCCACAACTACACAGAGAAACCCTGTATTGGGAAAAAAACAAAACAAAACAAAGGAGCCTTGGCAAAAACAAACAAACAAACAAACAAACAAACAAACCAAAGGAACCTTGGCACGAAAACTTCAACTGCTCTAAGAGAGTCTCGCACAAACAAATGACTTTGAAATTTTAGATGAAGACGTAGTCTGTGCTGTGAAGTAAGCTAAGAAGTGAAATGGCAGCACGGGCAGAAAAGCAGCTGCGGGTAGCCTTTACGACACGCCTCCTGTGACCATTAGGATAACACTTCTCACAAAGCAGCTTAGCAAGTGTGCAAATAAGCACACTACACTGAGAAAATGGCTGCTGGCATTTTGGTGTACCTTTTTTTTCACACACACATTTATCCTAAAAAATTAGGGCTATATCGCATCACTGTTATTGTAAGCTGGGCTGTGTTGTACAACTTCACATGTGCGTCTGTAATCAACACTAGATTGCATATGTGTTATAGTGGCACACTTTCTACTTGATCTATAGCAGGGACTGGGAACGGGCGGATTTTTTTTCCAAGAGAAGAGGGATGATGGAAGAGAAGGTTGTGCCAGTGTGAGAAATGTCATGTCTAGTAGATGCAAGTAGAGTGATGGCTGCGTTGTAGAACAGAGGGACTGAAAACAAGCACCATGTGGAACAGAAGGACTGAGAACAAGCACCATGTGGAACAGAGGGACTGAGAACAAGCACCATGTAGAACAGAAGGACTGAGAACAAGCACCATGTGGAACAGAGGGACTGAGAACAAGCACCATGTAGAACAGAGGGACTGAGAACAAGCAGCATGTAGAACAGAGGGACTGAGAACAAGCACCATGTAGAGCAGAGGGACTGAGAACAAGCACCAGTGTGGAGTGCCTTGCTGACTGAGGTTGCTGCCGGGAGGACTGAGACAGCAAGGCTGACAGATGTCTTGTTTACTTTTTATATCAGGGTGGATGGCAGGCACGCTGCCTGTGCGGCGGGAGGAGGCTTTGTTTTTCACTACTTGATGGAGCAGACATTGAAAGGGAAAGAAAAGATGAGGAGGAGAGGTTCTGGCTGGTACCTACCAACAGAAGTGGGCAATGGAGTTAATTTGTCACACAAAGTAGATGTTTGACCAAATCCCTCAGCTCAACCTTCCTCAGAGCTGACAAAAGAAACCCAAGTCATCCCTGTTTCCTCCTGGATTTCATTTTCCTGGGGGTACGCTCTCGACTGACACACTCAAGGCAGATTTAATAAAAGGGCTTTCCCTACACGTCTGTGAGCACCGTGGAAGGCATTTTAGTTTCTCAGTGAAGTGTCAGAGGATAACTACAACAAATCATTCTTTGACTTTTGTTTTCGTGGCATAAAGTACCCCTCCGAGAAATACCTGATGCAATCAGATTCAAAGTGAACTTGCTAAGACCAGAGCCTGGAAGTCTTTTAAAATCAAGGAAAAACGATAACTCTCACTTGCTAACTTCTGCTTAGCAGAAGAGCAAAGAGCTCTGTCTTTTTCTAGTTAGGGATTCTTCGCTGATGATCTCAACTGGCTAGAGATGGGGCCTTTACAAGGTCAAGGTCATGCTCTCCAACTGGTCACAGAGATGGGCAAACTAGGTCTTAGCCATCAGTCTCACCAGGAAATCCAGTTATTCATAGCCGTGTATACTCTAGGTCACTCAAAGACCAGCGAGGGCTGGAGAGCTGGCTCAGTAATGCTCAGCATCCTGCTGTGAAAAACAGATGCCTAACTTCAATCCTGGAGGTCTCCCAGCCACGGGCAAAGCATCTGGAGTTTGTGTTGTGAATGGCAGTGTGTACACAGGAGCTCAGAAGCCCAAGAATCCCACTTAACCTTAATGCCAGCATTTAGCTGAAAACTAACATACTGTAATTGTCCTTAACACTTATTTTTAATTTATACTCCATTATTATATAGATGTTATAGGCCACTGGAGAATGTTACACTTTTTATAAATATGACCATTGAAGATTTTTTTATTTTTTATTTTTGCTGTTCATTATTAGCTAAATCCAGGCATCGCAACACAGACTTTTTTGTTTTTCAAAATAGAGAGGATTATCTTTATACAGCTTGGAGTTTGTGAAGTCCACCGGAGAACGCACCAGCACCGAGGAACACACTCACTTTGTCCCTGCCACTTCATACTGAGGGTCACATGCAATGACAGAAGGAAACTGCCACCACAGATCAAATCGTGGAAACATTGGTTTTTGGATCATTGTACTTTTGCCTCTGACATCTCAGCGGGTGGTTCCTCCATTCCCCTGCCCAGTAGAGCTTTACACATCCCATCCGAAGTGCAAGGAGGCATAGTTCCCTGCCAAATCTACTCATTAGCGCCGGCCCCCGTCGTCCCCCCTCCCCGTCCAGCCCCCCAGTGTGGAGCCCAACTGCCCATCTTATCTTCAAGGAAAATCATGCTTTCATGCTGTTCATTAACAAAATAAAAGGTCAAGTCCTTAACCTCCACCGAATCCCATTGCCGCCCGCAGCAGCCCAGCAGTTGCTCAAAGGCAAGAACCACAACAGAGAGAAAGCCCCTTATCCACTCTCAAACTCCGGGTCTGTTTTTAGCAAAGCCATTAATAGGAACAGAATGGTGTGGACCAGCCTTTCAATATGCAAGATGGACGGAGGCAACCAGTTTTCTCTTATAGTAGATTGGGGGGGGGGGAGGAAAATCTCTCTCTATCCTCCGAATTACCCTCTGACCACCAAAGCACATTGACCACAGGAATAAAATATTTACCTAACAGGTTTCAAGTTCAGCACGGCTTCCTCCTCTATTTTTCTTGGGTTTCTCTGCCTGTCCCCCCACCCCCCGCCCCGCCAAAGTCTTCTCTCTGTGCCCCCTCCCCAGCCTATCGGAAACCACTGGTAGGAAACGAATTGTTTTCTCCATGACCTCTAAGCTTTCTACTCCACGGAAGGCAACCGCGGAGTGCACACTCAGCAGGCTGCGAGAGAGCCGGGAGCCAGTTTGTCCGCGAGGCTTTCCAGCTATAAACCTCACACTGCCCACTGTGTTTTGTGTTTTGGTCACCGTGGAGCCCCAAGCCTACCCAGCCTCTCCGTCACACCTGGCTGAAATGCCTGACCCACACAGCTCCCCAGCACCGAGCAAACAACAAAAAGCCCCCAAACAGCAACAGATTCCTTTGTTTTACATGCAAATCCTACCTCAGGTAGTGGTCACATCTTCCTCAAAAGCCACGCTTAATTTTTAACGACAGCGATCCCGTGAGGTCCTCCACACAGCCGCCGGTACTCATCTTTACCTTGCCTGCTGGCAGCCTTGGTGGACCGTTGCTGTCACACACTCGCTAACTCATAGCTTTAATACTCCTCGCTCAAAATGTCTGCAAGAGTTTGGAAGGACAATAGGAGTGACGGGCACGCTAGACAGCCATGCTTAAGATTAGTTCTCCGACGCTCTGTGGAAGCCGGCTCAGACTGTTTTTTAAAAGCGTGCAGGAGGTAGGATTATTAGCCTATGACAGGCATGCTGCTTCTGTTTTTATTAAATACTGTAATAGGCTGTCTGTTAACATCTCCGTGATAGGTCCAGCCGTTCTTCCCCACTGCTTTCGAATTTTCAGACTGAAACGGGAGCAAGCCTGATCTGACTTCCCTCACTCTGCCATCACCCTGCCCTGCCGGCTGGATCAGATTTGCAAATCCTCTAACTTCAGAAGAAAAAAACTCCTCCTGTAAATAAGGTGTCTACAGGAGAGTGAACTCCCGGAGTAAACACCCTCGCAATCCCCAAGAGATCCTTTTACTCCCAGCAAGGGACTCCTGCTCTCCCAAGTTAGAGAAAGAAGTTATTTCTAGAGCTATATTTGAGCATCCTTTCAGACAGGGAAAGTTGTCATGGATGACTGAAGTATTGCTTACCTGAAGTCTCAAATAATGTATCAAATGAATAGCAGGCGTCAGTAAACAGGTTAACTCCTTAGGGAGTGTTGGCTGTAGAGCTCTTTGCTGTTCCACTTTGAGGTTGCCTTTTTTCCTGCATTACTCTCTACATGGAAAGGATGGGTGATGGGTAGAGGGGCTCAGGATGGGTGTACTGCCTTGGATCCTTTGTTTGTTTGTACAGTCATGTCTAAGGAAGCACTGGCCAGAGAGGAGGCTATGAGGATGCAATCAAACATCTCTCTGAAAAGTATCCTTCCAGACAGGAGTGCACAAATGAAGTTCTTGACAGAGAACATTTATTCTCCGACTACTCAGGCTTAGTCTTTTTCTTCTGTGTTTCTTTCTCCTCTCTTCATGCCACAGAACCATAGTTATATAGTAGTTACTATGGAAACTGAGTGGTCTGCTCCAAGGGAGGGGCTTAAAGACCAGCAGATGCATTATGGATAGGAAGGTTCTGTGTTGGACTGTGGACTAGGAACTGAGCAGTGGGCAACAAGTGACACAAACCAATGACCCTCTGGAACAGCACCTCAAGGGAAACGACCTAAGCCAGCACTGTTGAATTACCAGCCTTTCTCCTGTTTGGAAGTACTGCACTGAGCAGACCCATATTCCATGCCACACGACAATGGAGCACCAGAATTGCTCTTATATCTGTCTAAAGATTTTGCTTTCATCTCTTTCCTTTTTGTTGTTTTTTTTTTTCAAGCTCCTGGCTGTTGGCTTGAATATGCACTGATTGTATTTGAATTTTAGTTGTTATTTGACTGGTTATAGTTTTTCTTGGGAATAAAATGTGATTTGGTAGGAAAAAAGACCCTCCTTGTATCACAGGCCATAATCATATTTCATTCATTCTAAGTGAGTGTCCTTACGTGATTTCCTTGGAGCTAACGCTGGGTCTGAATGTGCAATCTGAATTTTGAAAGTTAACCCTGGGCCCATTGGCTTACTACAACAGAAAAAAGATTTTCCTTTCCTTTCTTTCTTTCTTTCTTTCTTTCTTTCTTTCTTTCTTTCTTCAGTTCTTCAAGTAGAAAAGAAACACCTTTTAATAGAACTTTTGCTCATCACTTGGTCATCTAAGACAAACTATTTCTTACAAGAATGGTTAATACTCACAGAGACAAAGGGAAGAAGAATCAAAGATTACTGTCATCAGTCCCCAGTTTCATGGTAATTGGAGCAAGTCACACGACTATGGACACAAAACACAGCTCTCCTCTCAGTGGGAATAAGAGATTATTCTTAGGATAAATCTGATGGCCCAAGCCTAGGAAACAGCTAGACTAGGCCAGGTTCCACGGTCTCACATGGAAGCAGGTTCTTGGAGTCAGAACGAAGACAGTTATAAGTGAAGGGGCTTTAAAAGCACATTGGTGGGTACATCATAGAAACGTTATGGCAAAATTGGTGGGTACATCATAGAAACGTTATGGCAAAATAGGGGAACCTCTCCTGTGGCCTCAGATTCTATTTGACAGCATTCTTAGATTTTGGGTTTGTAGAAGATAGCAGTCTGTAAAGTTGCTGATTTCTCAAACGTTTTTTGTCTGTTACCCACAGGATGCTAGCTCCCACAGAGGTGGGCAAGGAGTAGTTCTTTGGAGGTCTAAAGCTCAGCCAAGAGAAACTGTCACCAATTCAGACCCCACAGCATCCTAACCTCTCCACATCACTGAAGTTCTGACCTGTCCATCAGGCTCTGTGGACTAGGTGTCTTTCCGGGGGCTCTGGCTCACATTCCAAAGTAAGAGTATAACCGTTCCAAGATGAAACTGTCGGGAAGGAATTTTTAGGGCTCTATAGAAAAAAAATTTTTAAAAATAGGAAGGCATATTACCCAACATAGGGGGAGAAGGATTATTTCAATAAGAGAATATGTATGATGTTCTCTTTTAAATGACGGAAAAGTAATGCCATAAATTCTGTAGTACATCTCTTTTTCTAGGTAACATGTTTATGGTTTGGAGACAGGGGACAGAGGAAGAGAACAGAAAAGAAAAAGAGAAGAGTGCAGAAAAGAATCCCCTTCAAAAGGTGGCCCCATTGGGTCCCTCCAGCTCTCCTGTGATAGCTCAGCTGTTATCCTGCTGTAGTCAGCCTGCAGTGGGCAGCTGGGGAGGGCAGAGATGTGAGAGATGCTTCAGTGTAGACAAGGGCTGTCTGGAGTTCTCTGAGGGGTGGCAAGTGTTCCCTAGGTGTGAGGTCAGGGCAGCATGGCCTTTTGTGGTGGGGAAGGAGGAACATGGCTGAGGGAAGGATGGAAGGAAGGGAAGGGCAGGGGAGAGGAGAGGAGAGGGGAGGGGAGGGAAAAGGAGAAGAAGAAAAGAGGAAAGGAGGGAAAGGTAGGGAAGAGGAGGGAAAGGAGGAGATGGGAGGGGCAGAGAGAGCAAGGGAAGAGAACAGAAGGGGAGGGGAGGGGACGGAAGGAAAGGAAAGGGAAAGGGAAAGGGAAAGGAACATTTGGCCTCTTCAGGCATAACTTCTCAGGGCAGGCTTACATCAGAATGTAAGAACGTGCAGGGACCTCTGCAACTTGGTGGCCTTTCTGCAGCATCTGCTCTCTCAGGGTGCAGGGGAAAACTTGTTCTCAGAAGAACAGAAGAATGAATGCGTGTGTGTGTGTGTGTGTGTGTGTGTGTGTGTGTGTGTGTGTGTGTGCTAACAAATACTGGATGGGAAACTACAGACTGGCTGAGGTGGGGTGTGAGCCTGGACTTGGCAGCTCACATGCGCAGGAGGCAAGTGGCTGGTTTAATGAATGGAAGTATGAAAGCATCCATTTATTATGAGTCATCACTATGAAGATGATGCTTTGATAGATCCGAGACTTGGAGGTGTAGCTGTTGGCTGCAGACCCGGGAGGTAATGATAATGTGGAGTGCGCAAGTCACACTCGGAAGAGTGCACCGTGAACATTCGCTCTGCTCCATTTTTCTAGGAATAACTGAGGGTTTCGAAGCAGCTTCCTTCCTGTTATCCTGTGAACCCAGAGGCTGACTCACTCTGCAGTGAGCAGGCTTCCACTTTAGGGGCATCAGAAAGCAATTCTCTAGTGTGGACTAGACTGTGCCACCCTGGAAGTGAAAGGGAAGCAAAGGGAAGAGCTAACTGATGACATCATGACTCGCTAATGTTTATGTGCGTACGTCGACTTCATGGATACAGAGCTCACTATGTGGCTCAGTCTGGCCTCAAACCCATGGCAGTCCTTCTGTTGGAGCCTCCTGAGTGTGGGGACTTTGGGTGTGAGCCATCATGCCTGCTCCCCTCCCCCACATTCCATCTTCACAGTGAAGTTAATGAAAGGAGAGGCAGATCTCTCTTCCTCCCTCCCTCCCTCCCTCTCTGTGCATATGTGTTCGAGTAGGCATGTGCATGCGCATGTGCATGTTAAAAATATCTTGGAGAGGTCAGAAGACAACCGAATGTTGGTCCCTGGGCACCATCTACCTTATCCTCTGAGACAGGGTCTCTGACTGGCCTGGAACTCATGAAGCAGGTTAGGCTACTGGTTTGAGAGCCCCAAGGGTCCTCCCCAGTGCTGGGAATATAAGCATACACTGCCATGCACGTCTCATTTTTTTTTTTAAATTTTTAGCTTTTAACATGAGTTCTGGGAACTGAACCCAGGTCCTTATGTTTGCTTGGCAAGTCCTTTACCGACTGAGCTATCTTTCCAGAGGGGCAATTATTAGCTGCTCTATCTCTATTGATGGAAACTGAAGAGAAAAGTTAAGAGGTTTCCCCAAGATTAGGCAGCAGGTAGGCCTATCATCCAATTTATAATCCAGTGTTCTTTACATCAAAGGAAACTATCTTCAAATACTTTTACCAGATAAAACGTCTACTTTGTGATACCCAGACATATAAGCACCAGAGGATAGTTCTTGAAAATAATTTATAAATAGAAAAATAAAAGGGAGGCCACAGGCTAAGTGAAAATATTTGCAGAAGCTACATCTCATGTAGGACCTTATTTGAACCAGACAATGAACTGTTTATGCTTAGCATAAAACAACCCAGTTAAAAACGTGCCCCAAACCTAACTTAGAACTCTCCAGCGAAAAGATGTGGGTGCAAAATTAGCAGATAAAGAGCTGTTCCATGCCATAGCCACAGGGAAATGCAGACTAAAACAACAGGCTGCCAGTAGGCTGCCGTCAGAATGGGTCAGGGGAACAGACCTGGCACTGCAGGGTACCTAGGCCAGAAGCAACAGGAACTCTTTGCTCACTGTGATGAGTCTGGGCATGGCACAGCACGGGGGAGGGTGCGTTGGTGGTCTGGTGAGGGTGTGCATGGCACAGCGCGAGGGAGGGTGAATTGGTGGTCTGGTGAGGTTGCACATTGATTTGGTGCAGGTATAAATCAAGGCTCAGCAAGCAGCATGCTGCAGACTCTGAATGCCCTCGGTGAACCTGTTGGAAATCTGAGTGCCAGTGCAACAGTGAAGGGCCGACTGTCACAGGAGGTCCTGAGAACCTACAGACTCCTACGAAAGGACTGTGTTATTGTGGCAGTGGGAAAGTTGTGGCAGGAATAGTTTTCTGATTAAAAAAAAAACTTTGGTGCCGCTTTCCCACCTTTTGCAGTCTAGCAAGAAGTCTCTTCACACAGGGGTAGGTGATCCTTCGTCCTTGAACCTCCATACCCCCCAGAATTGTGTGAAATGTATCTCTGTTCTTTTATAAGTCTGGGTGACTTATAAAATCTAGTCCACCAAACACATCTGTCCTATGTATTCATGACAACACTAGTCACAAAAAGCAGATAAATGGGTAAAGAAAACAAGGCACATATTCACAATGAAGGCAACCCAGCCATAAAACATGAAATTCTATCCTTTGCAAGGACGTGCATCCAACAGGAGGTCATTATCGAAAGTGAAAGGAGCTGGGTAGAGAGCACAGGTGTTGCATGCTCTCACTCACAGGTGGAGTTTAAAATAAATTTGGTGCTACGTTTTTTTACTTCGCTGTCCAGCAAGAAGTCCCTTCCTGTAGGCTGACCTGAAAGACTTGAAACAGCTGGTCTCATCGGCTGAGATTAGAGGGGTGGGTATTATGAGAGGCTGGGGAGACGGGGTCAGGGGAAGTTTGGGTGTTGACTTGTACCAGGAAATGACTCAGAATTAGCGGTTTCCTGTTGCAAGGTAAGTTGGCTGTGGGTTCTGAAAAACTCGAAGAAAGAATGTTTGAATGTAGATCATAAGCAATGAGGAGACACAATACTCCAACGTAGACCTTCTGCATACATCAGTGCAGCACAGGAAACCCACAAGATATGCATTATATTATGCTTTCAAATGTCAGACGAAACTAGTGGAACTTAAAAATTGCAACATTGGGGCTGGAGAGATGGCGGCTCAGTGGTTAAGTGCGCATGCTACTCCTGCTAACGACCTAAGTTCAGTTCGCAGCACTTGTGTCAGTGGTTCACTCCAGGCGATGAGAAGCCCACATGTGGTCTCCATAGAAACCCTTACATATGCACATACATGGCATATCCAACACACACACAGACACACACATTCACACACACACAGACACACACATGCACACACACAGACACACACACACTCACACACACACACACGCACACACACACACACATGCACACACACACAGACACACACACGTGCACACACATGCATTCACTCATGCAACACACTCAGACACACACACACACATGCACACACATGGACTCACTCATGCAACACACACAGACACAGACACACACACACAGACACACACACAGACACCCACACATGCACTCACTCATGCAACACACACAGACACACACAGACACATGCACTCACTCATGCACACAAATAAAAATAAGTTTAAAATTACAAAAAACTACAAAAAGTCTTTAAGGCATTCAAAAGCATAAAATCAGGATTGTTGGCATACGTTTTCTTTTTCTCTTCGGCAGATACACTTTTATAATCTTTTGTAGCATTTTTATGTTTTCAAATGGAGTGGAAGAACCCGCTCAAAAATGATAAACAAACCATGGCATGTTTTAACTCTTTTGACTGCAAACTCAGCCCCAAATAGTCTTTGTGCAGAATCCAACTGCTTCCGAAGGGCTGTGATTTGGGTGTCTTCCACTTACCGCTTTCTAAGCCCATTTTATAACGATTGGGAGGGGAAGCCCCGCAGGAACCTGCCCTGCACCCTGTGCCTGTGGCTTGCCCCTTCAGATCCCATGCCGTACAATTTAGTGTACCTTGCTGGAAGTAGAAGGAAGGTGAGTCTAATCTGATACACATACATTCATTTACCTGCATTTCTCACCCTTCCTCAATGCCCAGGGCCTTGCTTGGGTGCTGTGAGGCAGCAGTCCCATGAGCTATTTTAATACTGGCGGAGGCCGTCACTCTTTGGCTGAGCCATTGCATCTGGCAGGCAGGTGATTGAGGCTGCATTAGAGCATCCTTCGGAAGCCTGTCAGAAAATTAGACATAAATCAGCCCTAAAATAAAACATAAAGGAGAACATTGATGATTGCTGAAGTTTTATTTTATTTGGATTCACCCTCCTTCCTGGAGCCTGCCTATGATTTCCATGCTAACCTGAGAAACACAGACATGGTGTCCCAGGCTGCTGTTATGTAGCATTGGTGGGGTACCTGCTACTTTTATTCCAGGACGTTAATTAAAAGACATTGGTTTTCTGGCCAGGCGGTGATGGCTCACGCCTTTAATACCAGCATTCGGGAGGAAGAGACAGGCAGATCACTGTGAGTTCGAGGCCAGCCTGGTCTACAAAGTGAGTCCAGGACAGCCAAGGCTACACAGAGAAACCCTGTCTCGAAAAACCAAAAAAAAAAAAAAAAAAAGACATTGGTTTTCTGAACAAAGTCAACCACGAAGAGCTCGGAAGTTAGAAGGACAGCATCTGCATGCTTAGGTCACAATCCTGTGAGTATTTTCCTAGCACGCTTCATCTTGTCTCTCTTAGAGGGAGGGAGAGCTATGGGCAAAATGCTTTCTAATGCAGAGTGATGTGCGTTGTAAAATCCCAGCTAGTCAAAAAATGTGTATAATTTTGTCATCTCTTTGCTATTTTGATAATTTTTAAGAGTTTGCCACATTCTGAGAGTCTTAACCATTTTTAAATTTCATACCTCACAGATGGAAAGTGACCATGGAGTGGATACCCTCATGCTGTCTCTACGCTGAGAATTGGGTAAAGTGGCAGAGAGCAGGAGCTTCCCTCACCCTGCAAATGCGGGCAAAGTATAATGTGTATGAAAGTGTTGAAACAAATCCTGTTCCGGTCTGTTCTGCCTTAAGAATCTAATAAACCGGCTTGGAGAGATCGCTTAGGGGGCAAGCTATTGCTGGCCAAGCATCAGGACTTGAGTTGGAAGCTGCAGGACCCATTGGAACAAGAGCATGTGAGGACACAGCCTACGACCTTGCTCCAGGGGGATGCGAGGCAGAGAAGCACTAGAAACTCTCAGGCCAGCTAGCTTGACATACACAGTGGTGAAGAAAAAAGACCGTGAACTAAACCAAATAGAAGATAAGGAAGACCAACACTCAATACTGCCCCCTACCTTCCATATGAGCATGCACGCGTGAGTGCATGTACACACACACACACACACACACACACACACACACACACACACTCACAGATGCATACATAAGTGGATTCACACATAGGCATACAAAAGATTTTTAATAATCCGAAAGTGAAATAAATAAAACATGAAAAAATAAAAGGCAAAAGAAAATAAAAACAAAGCCCACATAGCCTATGATAGAAATGATGAGCATCTGACACTGAAACACACTGGGCTATCCCAGAAATGATTTTAAGCCACAAGCCAGAGAGAATGTCTGATATGAAGACTTAAAAAAGTTATCATTCTCTTGCTTGTACATTTCATGATCTCATTTCCCCCTTAAACTTATGTTTTCTGACTTGAAGTCCTCAAATGTTTTTTAACTGGTGCTTTCTTTTTTCAAGAGGACTACCCTCATTTGTTTGGATGACCCCGTGACCCCCACTGATGAACAAAGAAGACCTTTCTGCTTTCCATTAGCTGTTAGCAGGGTGCTTTGCCCAGGCCTTCTTGCCAAAGCCTCTGTCCTCACCTCTGCTGCGTTCCTTGAGGATAGACATCCACTGTGGGATGGCTGGGTTGAAGTGAAGAGCACCCTATGATGAGCACCTTATGATGAGCACCTTATGATGAGCACCCTATGATGAGCACCCTAGATGAGCATCCTATGATGAGCACCCTATGATGAGCACCCTGTGGGCTGAGTTGCACCATGGGAGGCTGGGTCATTTCAGCCTCACTCCTGGCTCAGGGTCATTGGAATGGCAGAGGAGGGTGCTTTGTCCTCCCTCTCACACCAGCCTACTCCACTGTCTTTGCTCTGACTCCTATAGAAGCCAGTGTCATGTACCAAGGGAGGACAAAGAAGAAACAAGGAGGAGGGCAGCTAATCTTGGTCTTTTCCTTTCAGCTCCTGAAATGAGAACCATTATGGGAAACAGAAGAAAAAAAAACACATACAAGGTCTGCCCTGACCCTCCAGTGAAATATTTCCAGTGTGTCCTTTGAGAACCTGGGATGTTCAAGAGTCTGGTTTGAATCAAACATGTGTCACCCACTGTGTGTTGTCAACTTGCCTAAAGACTTCAAGGGACAAAAAATTTTGAAAGTCTGTGTTCTGTAAAGTCAGCTTTTGACATTAAACCTGAACTTTTAATTTTAAAAAGTTATTTTGGGTGTATGGGTGTTTTACTTGCATGCATGTCTGCGAGCCACGTTCTCTGGTGCCTGTGGAGTCCAGAAGATGGCATCAGAGTCCCTCGAATTGGAGCTACAGATGGTTGTCAGCTGGCATGTGGGTGCTAGCCGTCTAACCCAGGTCCGCCGGAAGAGCAGCAGCGCTCTTAACCTCTGAGCCATCTATCCCGCTTGTGAAATCCGGATTTTTAAAGAAAAACTCAGGAAGCAAAACATCTTTATGACTAGAAGTCATGTGGAATCTAAAACTTTCTTTGTCTTCAGGGAACTCTTGTGGCATTGGTTAAAACGAACAGAAAACATGAATGGGGGGGGGGGAAGCCGACATGAAAGAAAGCCTCAGATGGCTCCTTGGTACATCAAAGGAAACTCGCCCTGCTCTTGTGCTATGAAAGTACATTGCTTTACGAGTGTTGTGTGATTTTGGATGCTTTGCAAAGCAGCTGTCACCTAGGCCAAATCAAATCAGTTTTCTGCCAGTTTTTTATTCAATTACATATGAGTAACTTTACATTTCTTTGTTGTTACTGTTGTTGTTGTTGAGACTGTTTATCCTCTAGCCTGAGCTGGACTTGAACTCCGTATGTAGCTGAGATTGATCTTGAACTTCTGCTCTTTCTACCTGTATCTTCTAAGTTCTGGGATTATACCCTGCTTGGGTCTACATTTTATTTCCTGCCAGTGAAGTAACTCAGACTGTACGTGTATGTGTATAGTGTGTGTGTGTGTGTGTGTGTGTGTGTGTGTGTGTGTGTGTGTGTGGTTTGAATACGATTCCTAATTTATCCTTCCAAATTATCCTAGTTCCAAAGTTATGTTTTTAACCTGGATCACTGAGTAGTTGAAAACAGTACATCACTTTAAATGATGCTGAAATATCATAGACTACGAAAGATCATGAGGGACACCAAGAATAACCTGAAAATACCAAGACATGTGATGTCCCTAGGGGTTCTTACATGGTGCTCTGCAGAACAGAGGCTGAGAGCATGATGCATCAGGTCAGAAACACCCAAGGGATAGCAGCCAGATGCCCCCACAGTACAAAGCGCTATTGATGAAGAGGAGACTGGGATACAGTACGTTGAAGGCATCTTACTCTGCACCTCTCCTTGAGCCAATCAATTGATGGATTGCTGATGGAGCAGCTGCATGTTCTGTTGAATATCCAATGGTGAAGATCTGAAAAAAAAAAGCCTGAACATTGACTGCTGGAAGTCATGCAGCTAGGAGAGGAAAGCGTATACTGCTGGAAGAGTCACATGACCTGTGGGATCTCTGATATCTCAAAGAGACTTCTTACTAGAATTTGCTTGACTTTATTGAATTCAAGAAAGATTGATGTGGGGCGGCTCCTCTTTAACCTAAGCCTACTAGAGTACCATATTCCAGGCTTCCAGAACTGTGCTGACAGCCTGTCTACTTAGTGTCCTGTGAGCAGGGACCACCACCCTCCCAGAATGCTGTTGTTGGACCCTCCTAAAATGACCAAGCCGACAACAGAGAAAGTCACAGTCTACACAGACTTAGAAGCTAGAAAGAAAAAGATTACCTAAGCTATTATATGGCCAGCAAATAGAGAAATGTGCATATGTGTGTGCATGTGCATGAGTGTGTGCATGTATGTGTGTGTGCATGTATGTGCGTGTGTGCATGTATGTGTGTGTATGTGTGTGTGTGTGTGCATGCATGTGCGTGTGTGCATGTATGAACAACTAAAGACAATCCGAGCTCTGGCTGCAATTTTCTAAGCTAGACATTTGGTTTTTCAACTAAAGTATTTTTTATTAGGTATCGAAGAAGCTACTCACTGTCAAGATCTAAGATCAAGTGCATGATATATTTTGAGGCACAGAGCAAAAGTATAAAAAGGAAGAAAATGATAATACTTGAGGATTTAATACAAAACCCTTAGCAGGTAAAAATAGTAGCTACTGGGGCCGAGCAAGGAGGCATTACCGAAGAGAATGGTTTACTCTGTTACAATACAAAGCTTCCTTTCCCCAGGCAGAAAAAGTAGCCAAAGCTGTCGTAAGCAGTAAGCATAGACTTTCTAGACATAGGCTTAAAATAGCGGTGCCCCAAACGACCTCGTATGCATTAAGTTGACAGTTACCGAACCCAATCAATACAGATAGGTGAAGAGAAGCCGTCGTGAGCTGTTACACACCCAGCATGCACTCAGAGACTTTGCACAAGAAGGAGTCAATCAGCAAGACATAGAGGCCTCGTGAGTCAGGCTGATCTTCCTGGAGAAGGAGTTCTGGTAAGATCTGGAACAAAGGATTCTAGGCATGCTCAGAAAACAGCCCAGCCAGGCTATGGAAGGCTGTGCAGCAGCACACCAGAGACCTCCATCTGGTACCTCCAGTCCCAAAGGAAGGCCTCGAAGGGTCCCGCTGGGATATGACGGTCAGCTGTGATCGTCAACTAGATGGGAGTTAGCGTCACCATGGAAACAAATGTCTAGATATATCTGTGTGGAGTATTTTAGACTACGTTATCAGGCTAGGAAGACCCGTTTCAAATATGGTTGGCACCACTGCCTAGGTTTTGATGCCAGCCTGAACGTGAAGCAGAGGTTGAGCTGAGTACGAGCGTCCATCACCCTCCGATGCGACGTCAGCAGCTGCCTCACGCTCCCGCCACCATGTCTTCCCCATCAGAAGGGACTAAATCCTGGCGCTGAGAACAACAATAAGCCATTTCTCCCCTAGGCTGCCTTGGTCAGGTGTTTTGTCGCCATAACAAGACAAGTAACTGACACAGGAAGGAACTCAGTACCCTAGCTGAGCAGATGGCATGTCCTTGTGGGAAAATACCTAGGATTTAGTGTCCAAAAATAGTGAGCTTCAGCTGTAAGCGACGCATCTGTACCCTCAGGCTCAGGGTCATCAGGAAGCAGATAGAAAGATTGTGAGAGCCAGGAGTGGGCTTCTATAGCCACATAGTATTTGTAGGACAGGGCAGAGCATGCCCTAAACGCGCAATGCCTAGGACAGCATGCTCAAGGCGTGCTCAAGACCCAGCCTGCTGAAGTCCCCGCATGGATGGGGAGGGGCTCATGAAGTCCCACTGTAACTGAGGAGCTATTGGTAGCTGATGGGTACCAATGGGTAACTGAGAGAGAGGAGGAGTCAATTTTCTACAGGGAGGAGGGCCCCCAAGGCCTGTGCTCCAGGAGGTGGTCCCATACTCATGCACACACAGACAGCACTAAATGGACTCTGCATGTATTAAATTGTAGAGGGGCAAAGGGAAAGAAAATAAAGTCGGGGAGCATAAGAAAGGAATTAGAGAGGAGGGAATGGGGGCGGCTTTAGTGCAAACACACCACATATTCATATATGAATATTAAATAAAATTGTTAACCAAATTTTTTAAAAGTGGAATTATTTGAATTTCAAATAAAAACCAATAAACTTGGGGAAAGGGAAACTAAGAATTGATGGACTAGAACATTACCGGAAATCCCCAACGGAGAACGCACACGTACTGTAGCAGATGATGTCAGAATCCAAGCAGCCAAAAGCTGGAAAGAGAAAAGCAACACGGATACAATAAATATTTACATAAGTGAGAAAGAAGATGTATTTTTACTTTAAATTAAATATAAAACAAAATATATTGGCTACTTTTGATTTTTTTTTCTTGTAAAAAAATGTTGAGAGTTTCAGATTAGCCTAAACCAATCAAATCCATATCGCTAGCTATAGAAAAGTAAAAGTGATAGAAAATACAGTGGGAAATGGATACCAAAAACTAAAAACAAACAAACGAAAACCCAGTTAAACAGAAGCTAAGGTTGATATAGTGAACCTTAAAAAAAATAAAAAGAAATATTGCGTATTGCTGAATTTGATTCCATCTAAATAAGCTATGACATCAAATAACCTATATTTACTTTCATCAATCAAAACCCATTAACTGGTTAAGTACATAAGGCAAAAACTAGGAGGACTTAAGAACTTTCAAAAATTCTAATAGGTGACACTATTTCACATGAGTAATACCTAAAAATCAGCTAGACTGGTAAGCCAAGATTTAAGAATAGCACACACCAACATGCGTCTATAAAGCATGTCTTGTGAGTGGAGAATGCAAAAAACAAAGCAATCGCAATAACAACATGACAATAACTACCTAAATAACATAGAAGAACTTTGCATTTTTTCTTTTCTCTTTGATACATGATCTTATTCTGTAGTTCAGCTGACCTGAGACTTCGTAAGACTCCTGCCTCTTAAGTGGTGGAATTACAGGTGAGAACCACCATGCCTATCTTTACAATTTGTGTTTTTAAGCATTGATTTTATGTACTTTATATTTTCAAATATGATAAAGGTATACATAAACAACACAGAGGTGATGAAGGAAGTTACTTAGAAAGAAAACTGTTTAACAGATAAACCACACTCCTGTTGCTGTTGTAGGAAGGACTGTGAAATTATTACCTCTCTATAGAGGATGGTATGGAGGTCCCTTTATGTGACGGCTTCCCATGTGAAATGTATGCAGCCGACAGTGCCATTTGTATAAAAAAGCCAATTTGGAGGACCACAGAGATGCCTCAGTGGCTAAGAGTAGATCCTACTCTTACAGGGGACCTGAGCTTGGATGCTAACACCCACATCATACAGTTCACAACATCTGTAGCTCCAGCTGAAAGAAATCTGATGCTTTCTTTTGGCCTCAGCAGGAACTGCATTCATGTGCACAATGCCCACCCCCATATATAAATATATAAATTTATATATAAATAAAAATAAAATCTAAAAACCCTGCAACATAAAAATAGAAAGATATAAAACATAAAAAATAGAAAAATAGAAAAGCACCTAAATACCACCAGTGGCTAGTAAAATAGAAAATGGGAACATGGAATAAGAAATTACTTTAAAAGTTAAATTTCATGGATTGTTGTAGCTTCTCCAAGCATGACTAAAGAAACACAGTGAACAAAAGTATATGACAGAAAGATGTAACTGTCAACACAGGCGATTTAGATCATTAGGGGAAAATAAAATTTGGGGACTGGGAGATAGCTAAGCAGTCAAAGCATTCGGCATTGAAGTATGAAGACTGGCATTCAGATTCCCCCATAAACTATGTAAATTAGCTTGCAAGCCTACCTACTACTCCAGTTCTAAGAGTGTAGACACTGGGTGTCCAGAGCAAGCTGTGTAACTAGATGAACCATGCAGTGAGGCCTGCATTTGATCAAGAGACCTTGCCTCGATTAATAAGGTAGAGCAACAGAGGGTGATTCCAAACATCCACCCCAGGCCTTCGAGAACTATCCCCCCCTCTTCCTCTCTCTCTGTCTCTTACACACATACACACAAAACACACACATACCACACACACCCCCCAAACATGTGTATAAACAAGTACACACAACATATACACGAGAAAATAAAAAGGAAAAAATAATATGAAAATGTTAATAAAGCAGATGGTTTTCCACCAAAGTTATTAAAGCTGACCTCAAAAGAAATTGAGAACATTCATAATCCAATCGTCGCAGAAGCCACCAAGCCAGTAATGAGTTACTCAGGCGTGATGGGAGCAGATGTGCAGATGGAATTTTATCTGAACCATAAAGAAAAGATTAGAATAAAGTTGTTTGTCATCTAGAGCATACGACTGTGAGTAAGCAGCAACTCACTCTTTGTGGCTTTATGAAGTCAGAATAACTTGAGCACTACGCCACAATAAAGCACTGCTGAAAAGCAGAGCGACAGAGCAGAAAGGACACTGCAACCAGGCTCACTGAAGATGACAGACTTAAAGACTGTAAGGTAAGTGGAAGAGGAGAAGCCACAGCAGTGCACCTGAGTGAGAACCCGAGGTCCTGAGAAGGGTTTGTTTGTGAAACATAACATCTGCCGGTGTAGCGGCACAGCCTTCAATGGACTCAACAAGGGAAGCTACATAACCGTAATAGAAGGTTTAGAAGGACTTTAATGAAAGTTACCATCTAATAAAATGTTCAGTACCACAAGAAAATGGCTTAAATTTCATGAAGATTATTTATCAAAATCTAACACTGAATATCTTAAATATAAAATGTCCAGACAATTTTAGTTAGAATGTAGAAGTATTTTTTTCTTTCTTTTATTTTATCTACTAGTTTATATTTAGGCCTAGCTTGTGTGCAGAAAAATTCTTTTCTTAAAGCCTATGGACTGGAGATTCCCATGGGTAAGGCACAGTGTAGGGAGCCTTTGCTGATAACTGACTGTTCTGTAGACAAAAGAAGCTGCATTGGAACACTTTCCAGGTCTTTGTTTCCCTCTGCAGAGAGTCCTCCAGAGATTTTACCGACATGGGCATGGGTACCTGCGTCCTTTCCTTCCTCACCAATGACCCTGAAGAAAACCGGTGCCTGCTCAGAATGTTTGCTCTGCATGACCCTTTAGTGCCTTATGACCTTAATGAAATCCTAATCTTACTTTGCCTACGTAAGATCCAACCTTAAAAAGAATCTCTAGAGTAAATACCCCATTTGGCCTTTTTCCCCTCACAATTTATAATCTGCAAGCAAACATGATGTTCATAATCTAGAGAATATGTGATCTCTTTTCCATTAGCCTGTTTATGTGACAGCAGCTGGAAAGCAGAAACAAAAGTGAGTGCCAGGTTATGGTGGAATAGAAAAAAAGCAGACAGCAAGGAAGAAAGGATACAGAAAAATAAACTCGGAGATGCTTGGCTGACCAGCAGGCATTAAGACCCAGTCAGAGCCCTCATCTCCTGCCAAAATGTTGACCCAGGCGATTGTCCTTTATTTTCTGTGCTGACTGAGGATAGAACCCAGGGCCTATGCAAGGCCTATTTAGGCAAGCCTCCTGCTGTTGAGATGCACCTATCATGGTGTGCCATTTCATCCCTCCCCCCCAGTTCCCATCAGCTTGGGGCCTCCTGATCCCAGGGTCTTTTGCAAGGCTGCCAGAGAGCTTCACACACGTAGCAGGGACATGGTGGGGTGTTGGGGTGGGTTGATGGGGGTGGAGGAGGTAGCAGTTGTAATGTCATCCATCCCATAATCTAGCCAAGGGAGACCCCGTTTCTGTCTCCCCAACCCCCACACTCCTCCCACCCCACCTCCCACCCCACCACTGCATTTGCTATGTTGGGTTATAGACAAACAGCTACAGTGCCCAAGGAGGCTTTCTTAAACAGAGAGGATCTTTCTTTCCTGGATCTCCCTCATTGTTGCCTCTGTTTGAATTTCAGGCAGTCTCCAACTGGAACTCAAAGCAAGCTTGGCATCAAGAGTACCCCAATCTTTGCTTGCATGGTAGAATTGCCCAAGAAGCAAACAAAGTGGAGCAGGTTTTCATTTTGTTTTTGTTTTGTTTTTTTTGTTTTTGTTTTTGTTTTTGTTTTAAATACAGACTGCCTACCCTCAGGTTCTTACAATTAACCCTTCACAGCCCAGGAGCCAGGTGTGGCATGAGGGAGCTAGTTAGCCAACTAGAGGAGTGACCTTCCCCATGGGCCTCTCTCAGCTGTGTGAGTGCGGAAGCTGGCCCCTCCCACACTTCCTCCTAGCAAAGGCACTAACAGTTCTTCTGGGGTTGATTCCTTGAGATCTGGTATGCTTTGTCTCTTGTTAGGAGTGACAGCATTAGCTTCTAGCCTGGTCTTCAAATGAAAAAATCTCTATCTAGCCATAAACTATCCAAGCACCCCATCCCCAAGAGTCCAGGCCCTATTCTCCCTCTTCCTGACGGGAGGAAGGACAGACTGCATTTCCGTCCCTGCTGATTGTGGTTGAAGCATTCTCTTGGTTAGATATGGCCTCAGAACGCCACTTCCGGGTTCTTCTCATATGACTTGAGTAGTGATCTTGCCAAACTCTAGACGAGAGCCCCACTAACTGTAACAGGGATGCTGTTGGTCATCCAGGGGATGGCCAAACTCCTTCCCTGCTACAGACAAAAACCTGAATGCTGAAGAAAGACAGAAAATCAAACATGAAGAAGGGGAAAGTAATTGCTTTATCCCTTTGGGATGGGCGGGGCTAAGGCTAGCAGCCTGCTAACTAGAAGCTGGCTTGGGCCACTGGGTCCTCCTATTTCTCTTTTTGGTTCTGTTTAGATTCTCAGTCCAGTGCCGTCCCACCATTTCCTTACAATGTCTTCTGGGAACAAGGTCCCTCCAGTGTAGGGAGCCACCACCAGCTCCATTTGCTGTGCATGTGTGTGGCTTGTAAAGCAAGAGGCAATGCTTGCACATACATGAAGAGACAGGTGTCACTAAAAGTGTCCTTCTTGGCTCCATTATGTTTGCCCATGTCTGTCTTTCTCTTTTTCTACCTCTGTCTCTCTAATTCCTCTTACTAAGATCAGGGTTTTTTTTTTCACATTGCATAAATGGGTGACATTTTGATTGATTTATCCCTCTGTGCCTGGCTTCTTGCACTTAACGTATAACCTCTAGTTCCATCTATGTTGCATTGGTTGATTAGATTCATTTTGTATGATTAAATACTATTCTTCTGTGTGCAGGGGCCTTGGATTTTTTTTGGTTTGGTTGGTTTGTTGGTTTTTGTTTATTTTTGGCCCCTTACAAATCGATGAGCAATTACTGTTGTTTTCGTTTCTTTATCCTAAGTAGCTGCCATGTACATGATTGTGCATTCAGTCCCTCAAACTTGATGGCACTTTCTTACCTCTCTGCTCCATGTGGTCCCCTCTTTGCTTCGATGCCCACACATACTTCTCTCTTCATTTGGGAATTCTCATTTTCTAAACGCTGCTCCCCCTGCCAGATGCCCAATGATCTCTCTGACATCACTGCTCAAGCATGGTTGCAGGCTTCTTTTTTTCTGTGTATGTTTGCTGTTGAGAACCATTCCTGGCAAAGAGGACATGTGCAGTATATGTTAACTAAATCACGCATGAAGAGATGAACAGATTCATGGCCTCAGTGGCTTTACCTGGCAGCAGCCACAGTGGAGACTTCCTGCCAAGAGGCCCTCTTCTGATGACACCTGTCTCTTTGTATATGCATGAGTTGCCCCTTGCTTTACAACCCACACGCATGCACACCAAATGGAGCTGCTAATGGCTTTTACTTGGTTCTGCTTCCTGAGCTGCTACTGCCTGTGTGTGTCCGCCACGTAATTTGTTCACTTCTTTGTTCTTAGCACCGTGTCCTCACAGCACGGAGCGAAGGTCTGGCCAGAAAAGATGCCGCAGAAGCTGTGGTAAGTGACCCGGAAGGAGTCTTCGCGCGTGCCTGGCATTTCATACAGATCAGCTAGTGTCTCGCTCGGGTGCTTTCCTTGTCTGCTGACTCTCGGGAAGCATGGTGTGCAGACTGTGTCTGAAGGCCCCGAACTGCAAGGCTGCAGAGTGTCTAGGGAGGAATTTCTTTTGAGGAGATCTGCAGGAGTTCAGCAGGTGAGCACTGAGGATTCCGCAGCTGCACTGAGTGGATTTCTCCTTTTTCCTTTGCGTCTCCTGCTCTTCCTTCTGCCACCTGCCACCAATGGCAGTCCCGGTGTGCAGCCAGTTTCTTGTTCTCCTGCGAATGTGATTCTGTCACCCCCTCCATTTGTCTGGCCTTTAGTTACCAAATGGTGGATGGTTTGACCTACTCCTCTTTCAAACATCTGTCCCAGATGCTTCTCCAGTGGAAATGATGACTAGCTCACACCGTTCACTGTTAACTTACAGTGGCTCTTCCTGGCCAACTTGCAAAATTAAATATCTATATATCTATATGTGTGTGTGTGTCTGATAGATCCTCAGTGACTCCATGGAGTTGAGTATGTTAAAGGTAACCCATGGTCATGGATGCCTGACCCCACCACCTCCAAATCTCATCTCAGCACCACATCCTTAGAAAACTACACCTAGCCATACCCAGTCTAGTTAGAATGTCCTGGCCCAAGATAAATTGGAATACCCTTGCTTATTATAAATTAGTCAGCCAATAAATTATAAATTAGACTGTTCTTACCAAGGATAAATTAGAAGAATATCCTGAGTTCTTACAAATTGGAATGTTCTCACATAGTCTAAGTTAGAGCTCCTTGCTCGGTATCAGTTACAGTGTCCTTACCCTGTCTAAGTGACATTGGTCTTCTCTGTCTTAGAACCATTTAACCACCTGCTGCACTCTGATACATTTGTTTGTGTCTCTTTTGCTGAGGGGTAAAGTTGGATTGGATGTGCATTTTATTTTTTTATAGCGTTTTTTATTAGAACAATTAGCAAGTGCTGAGCACTTAGTGGTTGCTCAGTAAACACATGTTGACTCACGGATTAGTCAGCTACCACCTATGCAATCCCCTTTGCTCAGGTTGGCCAGCCCCGGAGAAAGGCAGGCAAACAGATCTAGGGCATAGCCACATACACAGCTCTGGCTGATCCTTAGCAGCCTAGCTCAAGTACTAAGGAACTGGCTTTGCAGCGGTGTAGTGTGGATTTCAGTATCACACCTGCCATGTGTCAACTTTGCCCGCTGTAACTTTGAAGTCACCTTGGAAAAAGCCATGTGTTCTCAGCTTCGTCAGCTAGAAATACGTGACACTAATATGTCACAGCCCCTTGTTCAGGAGCGTTGTGAAGACCACATAAAAACGTATCCAAAAGAATTTGATAAAACGCAAAGCAGCACACAGAAGGAAACTCGCAGTTGCCCCACTCAGTTTGGTGTATTCAAAACCACACAGAAAGGCCGTCTGATATACTTAACTTGATACACCTAACTATTGTTGAAAACATTACTGGCCACATAAACTCTAGCACCATGCACGGTGAGAATGAAGACAGTTTGTGCGCTGGGCCTCACCAAGGTTTTAGTAATCCCTCCAGGGTGTGACTATGAACGGGTATGGAAAGCAAAGGGCGGAGACAATTGGCCATCATTTCAAAACCCCGGGGTGCCTTTTTAAGTTCCTTTCAAAAGCTACATGAGATCTCTGTCTTCACTTATGAGGGCAGCACCTGAACAAACTGGCTGCCTCCGTTAGAGGTTTATGGAGTGATTCTGAGGAGATTTCACACGGTTGCCCTTGTTGATCTGAGGTGATGGAACTCACTTGGCTTCAAATAGATCAGCGCGGGGCTGGAGCTTCAGCGTGTATTCCCTCTATAACACCCATGAATTCGGTGGAGACCGGCCAGGTCTTCATTTGCCAAGTGGTGAGATACCGATCAAAGCGTGCCTCTGTGACGGAGCCTGCTGGAGTGAAGGCCGAGTTCAGTTGAGAGTCTCGTAGACCTCACCTTCCTCTCTTTGCTGCCTCTTTAGTGCCATGCACTCCTTGGTTGCCATTGCTCCTTCTTTAAGGGGGACAACCTAAAGGAACCATAAGCTTGAGTCATCTGCTCTCTACTCCATCAGCATCCTAAGCCGCTCTCACCATTGTGTACAATAGGCAGAACTAAGTTTACAATAGATAGCTACACCTATAAGGAAGTCCCAGTGATAACTTGTTCCTCTAATTATAAATAAACAACATAAGTTGGAGGTGGGAATAGGGCTCGGTGGATAAGAGTGCTTGCTGTGCAACTACAGAACCCGAGTTTGAATCTGCAGTACACATGAAAATAAACAAGTGGGCGTGGCCACACACGGTCTTATTGCCTCGGCTCAGTGAGTTATTGGAGACAGTGGGTACACTGGGGATTACTGGCTGGCCAGTCTATCAGAAATGGTGAGCCTCAGGCGCAGTAAGAGATCCTGTGTTAAGGGGATGAGATGGAGGCTGATAGGGCAGGACAGCTGCTGTTTTCCTCTGGCCTCTGTGCTTGAGTGTACGGGCATGTGTCCTCCATGAACGTATACCATCCCACACAGAGAACAAAGCAACGCATTTTTAATATCCCACAGCCTGAGTTCCTTCCCCTTAATGTCTCTTTCTCACTCAGAGTTGTTTAGGGTGCTAGAGCCGCTCAGAGTGCTGAAAACTGAACAGGACAAAGAAAAGACCAACTGGTTCTTCAGGACGTGACTGTGAGCTGACTGAAGAGCAGGCCCAAGAATGGAGTAAAGCGCAGTGAGAATGATTTGTGGAAGCCCCGCCCTCTCTTTGCTGGGACATCTCTGACTCAAGCCTTAGTTACCCTGATCTCAGCATCCCATCCTATGAACTCCACTCTCCCACCCAAGCCAGTGCTTTATCTCCAAGCACTGTGTTCCTGTCAGAACAGCCACATTGACTTAGCTGCTGTGACCCAAACAGTGTGCTGTTGTTGCTGGGATCCTAGCTCAATTACTGAGAATTAATGACAGGCAGGGCGAATGCCTAGAAAACAAACAGGAAATTGAACCACTGTAACATGGCAGCAGAAGAAACTCCCAAAATTCTTCCCCACCTACACCCCTTCACCCTGAATCTGGCTTCTGAAATATTGGTGGATGTAGGAACATAGCCCTTGAGTCTGTGTTGGACTATTAGCCTATGAGGCGCGTAGGTGAAGCGCACTGTTGTCCACTTCTGTCTCCTCACCAGTGCCTTCCTACCTCACTGTTGTGTGCAACACTTTCAATGCTTTAAAGACGACAAATACCAGTTAGCACCCTGTTTTCTGCTTGTTGAGACAGAGCCTGATTAGGAAACACTGGTGTCATTTACTTGGACATCTTGGCTCCTTGGGTCCAGCAGATGCCATTTCTCTTCACACTGATGATGCTTCTTAACTGATCTTTGTGGCACAAGGCTAACTCATCCTAAATCTCACTGAGAACACCCACAGATGCTACTCATGGTTCTGGATTACGAAACGTAATCTGTGAATAGCCCTTAAAAATAGACAGTGCTAGTCAACTTGACACAAGCTGGAGCCAACTGGGAAGAGAGAACCTTGGCTGAGAAAATGCCCCCATCCTATGGGCCTATAGACAAGCCTGAGGAGTGGTTCCTTGATTAACGGGTTAATGTTGGAGGGCACAGGCCACAATGGCTGGTGTCGCCCCTGAGCAGGTGGTCCCAGATTGAACAGAAGGGCAGGCTGAGGAAGCTTTGGGGAGCAAGTAAGTAGGCAGCATCCCATCACTGCCTCTGCTTCAGATCCGTTCCCCCACGCCCCAGCAGGTTCCTGACCTGAGTTCATGTTTTGGCTTTCCTCAGTGATGGACTATGATCAGGATGTGAAAACAAATTAATCCCGTTTCCTGTCTAAATTGCTTTTGGATGTGGTGTTTTAATCACAGGAATAGATAACAAACTGGGACAGAAGGCAAGGCAGATGACTAGTTGTGGCCCAGAGGAGATGGCATCCTAATCGGCCACATAGCAGAACTCAGCATCATTTCTTAAGTTATCCAAGCACATCAGCAACACAGCTGTACAAACTGGATTCTGATACCCTCATGGGAGCAAACCCTCGTACAAAGTGACACTGGTGATTGAGAAAGGAGATTAGAAACAGACCCAGTAAATCTATGTCCTGGAGCCGAAGCTGACACAAGATGGAGTGAAGGTCCAAGTGAGCTCCTGTTTGCAGCAGGGCAGAGAGGGCTTGCAGCGTGTGAGGAAGCAGGGGGAGACGGGCATGAGATGGGGTGGCCCATGACTCAGCAACGCAGCCGCAGCCGTGCAGTTGCAAAAGTCAGCGCTGCAAGGCCTGCTGGGAAGATGGCGGAGGAAGTCCCTCAGGGAAAGCTGCTCCTGCACGGAGGCTGGGCAGCCCACTAGCACTGCCTTAGGCAGCCCCATGGTCTCCTAGGCCGAGGATTCTGCCTGTGCCAAAGCTGCAGATGCTTCTGTTGGACTCCTTTTGCAGATGGCGTTAAGTGGCTAATCTCTGCTCGGCCCGTGGGGGCAAATCAATAGAGGACAGTTACGTGATGAGTGAATGTTGTAACTTCCCACCACTCTAACCATCTTCACACTGGTACTGGTCAGTTCCTCAGAAACTTTCAAAATATTTTAAGTGTTTCATAGTTTCCTAATTATTCTAACTCTTGATTAAGCAGTGCTGTTTTTTCTAACACAAAGGGATACTGGGCTTACAGGCCTTTGTGTTGAATGTCTGTTCTGAGCTCACTGTCTTCCAAAACTGCCCTCTTCCTTCTCTGAACCTCAGCCAAAGCCCTCCTCCTATGGAACGCCTTCTCTGACCTTCCCAAGCAGAGTTATAGTCTTTGCTAGCTTCTTCTGTACCATGTACATTCCCCGCTAAAGACTCATTAATCACACTAGATAGAATTAGAATAGGAAGGCTCAGATCAAAGGTGCAGATCTTATTCCTCTTTGCACTCTTAGCGGGATGGTCCCTGCCATGTGCTGTGTACTCTTTAAATATTTATTGGGTGATTAAATGAAGGCATGAATGAAAGTGAGTATATAAATAAAAGATTTATGAGAATTGGTTTGTGAAAAGCCTGGCATTTAAGCAGAAAAAAAGGCAGCTCTAACTCTCTGCCTTTGGGAATTGTATTCTAAGGAGAATTTAAAAATTTTAGTGTATACTTATGTATATATATGAAGTTATTAGGCTCGGCATGGTGGTATACCCCTGTAGTCCCAGTACTCAGGGGAGTGAGGAAGGAGGTTCTTGAATTTGAGGCCACCTTGGGATACATAGTGAGTCCCTGTTATAAGGAGAAGAGGATGGAAGGGGAGAAGGAGAAGGAGAAGGAGGAAGAGAGGAGAAGAGAGAGCCGGAAAAGCGAGAGGAAGAGGAAGAGGAGGAGGAGGAGGAGAAAGAGAAGGAGGAGAGCAATTTTTCTTGCCAGTATTTTCAGTCTTTCCCCCTTCCTTCCAGGGGATGAGCCCTCTGCTGAAATGATGACAACGATGAGAGTTTCCTGTTGTCCCCTATTCATCTGACAGTGAAGAACACGGTGCCAGTGCCAGAACTTTTCAAGGCAGCAGCGCACTAATGCATCGTCTTAATTATCTAGACTGTATTCTCAGGCTAAGACCAATCAGAAAGAACCACAGACTGTGCCTGGCTTCCCCTCTAACGGCTCTGTCTCTGTCGATGGAGTGTATGCCGGATACCTGTGGAGGATTGTGGTGATCTGCTCCTGGCCAAGGCTGCTGGTCTCTGAGATATACTTCACTCCAACACATTGTTGCAGAGACAAACAGAACAACAGGAAAAAACACTGTTTGTCTCGTGGCATGTACTCGTAAAGACCTTTCCTTTTTGCTTGCAGCATAGTTTTAGTATTTGTCTTTCATAGGAACATCCAGCCTGTCTTTAATGTTGCCAACATGATCCCACCCAGGGTTGCTGGGGTGTTAGCAAACACAGGCAGCAGGACTTCTCCATTTCCTGACAGCTTGGGAGAGCCCCACTCCAAGCAGGGAGCTTTAAAAGCACACATTCCTTTATTGTTCCCTTAGAACAAATTATTAGTGTCATGATTTCATTATCTGTTTAAAAGTGTCATGTGTCAATGTCTTCTGATTCCCTTTGGTGCTTTAGTTATTACCAAGTGAGGAATGGATATTTTCATCTGTAGCTAGATCCTTGAGTCCAGCAGATACAATTCATCAGTCTCAGTCACTGGGAGTGTGGGGAGGCATCTGGTCGACTGTACTGAAAGCCTGAGCTTGGGAATCAGGCTCCCTTGGATCTGAATGATGCCTCTGGCCTGTCTTACCTCTGTGACTGGGCAATCAGCATCTCATACCTCAGTTTCCCCATTTATTGAAGATGATTGACAGTATCCCCACTGAGGAGTTAAGGTTCAAACTAAATGAGTTTTCAACATGAAGCTCACAGCACTGTTATAGACCCATAGACGGCGACTCAGCAAATGTTGACGGTGCTAGCAATGATGAGGAGCTTGAAGACACGATATTTGTCAGGAGGTAAAATTCTTCGACCAGGGACGTTCTCGATCACTTACAGAGAGCTCTCTTCCTTGCTCACAAAATCAAATACCAATTTTTTTTGGACGAATAAGATCTGAATATTTTCAAAGTGCTGTGTTTCATATCACAGCAACGCTTTGACTTCAGACCTTCTGATGCCACTGGGGACAGAGAGCAGGGTCTGGCTGACCTAGAAGTGGACACAGGTTTCTTTTTGATTGTCCAAAGGTCTGTCTCCAGTACCTGTAAGCCTGGGTGATGAGGACCCTAGGCCTCTGTCCCTTCTGATTAGAAGTCTGTCTTTACATCTCTGCATCTTTGGGAATGGCTTCCGATACATTGTATAAGGAATTACTAGACAAAAAGCAAGGAAATAAAAAGACACTAATATTTTCATCTGATTAATATTTGGTTTATTTAGCACATGGCTTTCTTTGTTTAGTAATGCCATGCTGTGCTTTGAGTGAAGAGCTATTTTGGGGGAAGGTGGGGAAAAATATAGAGAACAGACTTTTCAGCTCATAAGAAGCAGGTTGGATGGGCCTGGGGAATGCAGGAGGAAGTGAACAAACAGAGAAGGCATTTTGCTGCCGAACATGAATTTTACTTTTCTGAGAACAGGTGCCTTCTTCAGGACTTAGAGACAAAAGCTGGGCTACAGTCGTGAGATAAAGGGCTTCCCATGATAGCATGAGGACTTGAGTTTGATCTCCAGAACCCATGCTAAAAACCAATCTGGGTACATGGTGTCCATTTGTAGTACCAGTTCTGGGAAGACAGAGAGAGGAGGATACTTTTTTCAGGGGGGGTCATTGGTTAGCCAGCCTAGCATAATCAGTGACCTCCAGGCCAGCAAGAGACCCCCAAAAGCAAAACGGAAAACTCCTGAGTGAATCAGACTCGAGGCTCACCACCTGCACATGCATTCACCATGTACCCATCCATCCAAAAGCACACACCCAGCAAGAAATTGGACACTGAAGGATGCGGCATTCTGCATGGGCCCATTTGTTGGCTCATAGCACTTGAAGATGATAACACTTCTTGTTATTTTGGAGCAAGGGTCTTCAAGATGTTGACAAGGCTCTTCCTCAAGAGCCTCCAGAGACACAGACAGCAGTGGAAGTGTCTTGCCCACTCTGGGCTTCACACATAGACATACCTGAGGTTCTTGTAAGCCTATGGAGAAAGTGCTGATGAGGTTCATCCCCTGCACAACTCCCAGCATTCCAAGGTTCGTAGACAACATCTCCCACCCACAGATAGTAACAAAGGCTAACGTAGGGGCATGGAAGGCCAGGTGTTTTGGTTACCTCCCTTTTCCCATTGCTGTGACAATATTTGAGTCAAGAGTGCCTTAAGGAAGGAAGGGTTTGTTCTAGCTCCCAGTTTATGGGTATGGGCCATTGTGGTGAGGAACACGTGGAGACTGGTGTGTGAGACAAGCGATTATGTTACTTCTGCTGTCAGGACATGCAGAGAGATAGAAATAAATACTGATGTTCACTCAGTCTCCTCTTTTTAAATTCAGCCAAGGCCCCAGCAATGTTCTGGCCATACTTAGGGTACATATTACCACTCAACTAACTCAGTCTACAATGCTCCCTCTCAGACATGGCAGGACATCATAGGAGGTCTTACATCCATGAGAGCTGGCAGCTGTGAGGCCAGAGCCTGCACCTTTCTCACTTGGATGCTTTCAGCTCTCCTCAGATGGTCTATGGAGGCCCCCGTAGGCTGGAGGGCTGAGGCACAAATAAGTGGAATCTTTGTTTTATTGGATCTATAGGGAAATGAATCTCACAGTTTCTGAGCCATAAACTCAAAGTTAAGTTGTCCTATATATCCTTTTAAACTGTATCTTTCAAGAGTCCCAGTCCAGGGTCTCCCAGGCTCTTTGTTTCAAGAGATCATGCCTACATCTTCTGGCCTCTGCCTTTGCAGCTCCAGCTTCAAGGTCAGTAACTTTAAGACTGTGCCATGCATATTTTAGCCCACAGAGCATCATTCAAAGCTATGGTCTTGTGTAAGGCACATAACCTTCTCTGTGCTGCTTCAAATTAAAAAGAGGAATGAAATAAAATTTGGGAGCCTTAATTTTTCCTCCAAGTCAAATTCTTAAACATTCTTAAACTAAGTTAGTACCCTTGAAATATTATTTTATTTTACTTTATGTGTGTGGGTGTTTTGCCCACATATATGTCTGGTGCCCAGGGAGTCCAGAAGAGGGCATCAAATCCCCTATAGCTGGAGTTACAGATGGTTGGGAGCGGATTTTGGGAATTGAGCAAGGTCCTTTGGGAGAGCAGCCAGTTCTTTTAACCATTGTGCCATCTCTCCAGACACCTAGGTCTATTTCTTTAAAAAGCCTCAATATGCTTCTCTGACACCTCATCTCCATCCAAGCTCCTCCCTGTTCACAGGAAATGATGGTAGTGCATGTACAGCAGGTAGCTTGCTTGCCTCACATCCTCACAGAAAGGGCATCTGACTGGGTCATCACTGATACTGAATGTGGCTGTAGCAGCATAGGCTCCAGGTAACTTCCTAGTACTCTGAAGGATCATTAACCCACACAGGTAGTTAGAAGCAAAGCCTAGAGGCCAGGGCTTGGAAGGATTCTACCAATCACCTGATGCAAGGAAAAGGTACTTAAGATTTATCCCACCCCCATCCCCAACAGTCAGAGCGGACACGAGAGAGAAAGGAATGACACGCCCGTTCATGGTTTGTGCACTCAGTGGGTGCAATCTCAGAATCTCTCAGCTTTGTTACTTGGGTTCTATACCCATTAATTCTGCAGAGAAGATCAAACACGCAGGTGCCAGTGGAAGAATTGAGAGGCCAGTCGCACCCGTATCATCACGTTTTTCCCAAGTAGAATTCTCTCAGCTATATCGATCAATTCCGAAGTTCTGGTTCTCTGAACATATGACTACCCTTCAACTCTTCAAGGTGGTAATGCTGTCTCTCACACTGTCGCCTTCCTTTCCCCAGCAGAGTGAAGACCTTGTGTTGTGTGTCCAACATGACACGAGCCCAGGCAAGTCTTGCTAAAATGCTGCTTGCTGTATTTTCCATGTTTCCTCTGCAGAAGAACACATACGCAGGCAACTGGGAGGTTGGATTGTTTGATCCCCTGTGTCATTCATTCTTACATGTGTGTCTTATGTGGAGTTCCTCTCGGCAGAGCACATGGTTGCTGGTAATAGGCTGAACAGGAGGAAACAAATGCTTTTCAAGGCTTCCTCTATGATAGCCATGCGGGTATTTCCTCCTCTTCTGTTCATTGCCTATCTGCCATTTTGAAATCTTAGAGGCACCAAAATTGAAGGGTCATCTTTGGTTGATGCCCATTTCACAGATGAGAACTTCCCCATGGTTGCGTGTTTATTGGAGGTTGGGTACCAACAGACTCTGGGTGATCTTAGCTGATTTTCTATGGTCAGTAACTTCTTGTTCTCCTATACATGACCTCTAGCTCTGTTTGAACGAGACCAGGGTAAACGCAGGCCTCTGTAACCATGGAAATCCATTGTCTACGGCAATACAAGGTAACATAAGTATATGGGTCATGAAGAGACTTTTGAAGAGACTGTCTTGTTATAGGAATTAATGTCTTTTGCAGTGGTTTAATATAGATCTACATTAGAGCAAAAAAAGCATCTTTCAGTGCTGCCTCTGGCCAATTGTTCAGTGGGAGGTTCTAGTCTAAATCTGCTAAACAGCTGGGAACCCAATAGTTTCTCTGTAAAGACAGACCCAAGTGAATCTTCTCACTCAGAATGCTCATTTTATACTTAGATTCTAAACACCCAGGAAGGCAACTATTCTATCTACTTAACCCATGCTTTTGATATTTGAGGAGAATATTGCTATACTTGTGATAATTCTCCCAAATTCTTTCGTCTACTTTACCTTTGGTCTTGTTTCTGCTTTCCTTTTACTTGCTTTCTTAAAACACCAGCACACACACACACACACACACACACACACACAAATACATCCACAAATATAGATATATCTAACACATTTATCTATCTATCTTTTCATCTTTGAGGGAAGGACCATCATTGGGCATAATAGAGTTTAAATTGTGCTTCAGGTGCTGGGAATGTGGCCCAATTAATTGAATGCTAGCCTAGAATACTTTAAGCCATGAGTTTAATCCCACCACCACACACACCAGGTATGTGTGTGTTTGTGTGTGTGTGTGTTGTGGTGATGTGTGCCTGTAGCCCCAGGATTCAGAAAGTAGAGGCAGGAAGATGAGCAGTTGAAGTTCCCCTTTGGCTGCATAGTGAGTTCAGTGCTGGACTGGGTTAGATAGGTCAAACAAGAATAAAAGGTGATCAGGCCTGTGAGAAGATTCCCTTGCTGCAAAGCCTGAAGGCCTGAGGTCAATCCCCAGAATCCATATAGTAGAAAAGAAGGGCCAACTCCCACAAGTTGTCATTTGACCTCCAGTTATGCACTGTGGTATGGTAAACATGTATGCATACATGTATACAAATACACATACACAACACTCAAATAAATAGACAGTAAGAATAAAAAAAATTAATTAAACCATGACACAGACCCTTCAAAGGTTTGGATACCTGCTCTGAACTTTGCATTATATATCATCTATCAGACTGCCCTGCATTGGGCCATGGTAGCCTCTGCACTCATGTCTTAGTTTCAGGTGTGGGAAGCACTTGACCTTGGGTGACTTCTCTGAGTAGAGGCAAACACAGAAGGAGCTCACAGCTGAAGGCCAGGCGAGGACTGTGCACAGCAAGGTCTTCCATGAGGGCAGTAGTGCTCGATGCCTACTGCAGATGAAGAAGTCTTATTGGTCTCTGTTGAGCTGGTAGGAAAACTTCAGTGTCAAAGACATTCATCCTATAAAGAGCTCTCTTTTTCCTACCTAACATGTCTCCGTTGTCCACGAGTTTGGGTGTGAATTCCCTGATGTGGCTTTCCAAGAGATCTGCCTTTAGGCTCAGATCTTGGTGTTCAATATTTGCCTACTCTTGGGTAGCAAAAGGTTTTGGTCCAGTGACACCAATTTTTCTCTATCCTATACATGGCTTTCCTATTCTTGCCTCTACCAATCCATACAGTCAGAATGCTTTGTACCTTTTGAGAAACACAGAGAGGTTGAAAAGGCAAATTTTACTATAATTACAAGGGCTTGAAGCTCAAAAGTAACCTGTGTTCATGTGCAGGAATTGACACAATGTACACTGTTAGTAACAATAAAGTTTTATTGGAACAAAGCAATGACAATTCATTTGCATATTGTCTGTGGTTACTGTTGTGTTATACTCAGTGATAAAGCGGAGTTGCCAAATCAGAGATCTTAAGTCTCATGAAGCATGCAAAGTATTGACTTTCTAGCCCTCAACTGAAAACATATGCTGAAAATTTACCCCAACCTTTTCTTTGTAGTAAAAGTGGTTCTGGGTTCTCTGCAGTATGCCGAGAGTGCTTGGTTCCCCTGACTGATGCAGCTTGACACACATGAGACTCAGAACAGCGTATCTGTTAAGAGATGGGCTCTCCAGGTCTACGTCTCACAAACCCAGGCTGCCTGTGAGCAGGCACAGCTTTGTATCCCAGCAGACCTTAGGAAAATCCAGGGTTTCTCTCAGCCTCAGAATCCTGCTTGGCTTTGCTGTGGTTTTCAAAAGTGTGAGGCTGTGAGCGTCTTCAAGGTGCCCTTTGAACTCGCATGTATAGTCATTATCTCAGGCTGGGACTTTCCCACTGCAGGGTACAGCAGGTAGACAGCGCTGTGTGGGAGGCAGTGCAGGAGTGACTCATTCACCTCACACACAGGCCTGCTAGAAAGAGGAGGAGCAGAGAGAGAGAGAGAGCTCTGGTCTCATCCACTGAGGGCACTAATGGAGTTTGGGGTGTGATGGAAGGACACCCTTCCTCAGCAGGCTGCTTAGCTCCTCTGTCTTTTATCCTGAAGGACAGGATTCCAGCTGTGGCTCCACCCACTGCTGCAGGGACCGTTATCCCCCTCCCCTTCCCCAGGAATGCTGAGAGTCACTGCCACATTGGCCAGATGTACTCTGCTCTGGCTGTTTAGCAGATCTTGTAGAGACAGAAGATTCATCTCTCTTGCATCACTAAGATTTTTGTTTGGGAAAAAACTTGCCTGTGGCTAAAAATTCTGAAATTAATTTGAAATAGTGTTACATCATCAAAAAGAAAATCACACACACACACACACACACACACACACACACACACACTTGTGGCAATGTGAGTAGAGCTAGAGGACATTTATTATGTTAAATGAAACACCTCAGGCATAGAATTGCTTCATATTCCTAACTATATGTGAGCCTAACATACTAATGTCAGAAGTAGAGAGGGAACTGGATCAGCAGAGGTTGGGAAGTGGACGGAGGGGGTGATGGAGAGAGGGTAGCTCATGGAGGTGGGGGTGGAGGGTACATAGGAATAGCTTCTAGTGTTCCAGCACACAGAAGGGTAACTGTGGTTGACAACATTCATTATGTATGTATGTATGTATGTATGTATGTAGTATGTATGTAGTATGTATGTATATATATGTATGTATATATGTATGTATGTAATCAATTTACAGTCTTACTCAGCCACCTTTCACCTCTCCTCCTAGTCCCCCCCTCACACTGCTCCCCGATTCACCTCTCTCCTTCTTCTCAGAGAAGGGGAAGCCCCCAAGGGGTACCAATCCACCCTGGCATCTCAAGTCGCAGCATGATTAAGTGCATCCTCTCCCGCTGAGGCCTGACAAGGCAGCCCAGCTAGGGAAAAGGGATCCATGGGCATACTCAAGGAGCAGTTTGTGCAAACGGTCTAAGTAATCAGAGAGAAACATCCTGGGAGAATTACCTAGATGCCCAATCCATGTCATAAACTAGAAAATAAGAAGTCCTGCGTGCCTCCATTGTGCTGTCAAGTATGAGACATATAGGCTGCCCATGCTACCAGCAAGAGGATGCTTAGCACAAATCTGTCTCCTAGCAATGGCAGGCTATTGATGTGTGCACAGCAAGCTCGCATCTACCTTCTGCTTGACACTAGGTACACTGGGTGAGTTCACAAGATAGAATCTAGTGTCCATAGCTGAAGATCAATTGACTTGTCATATTTACTTGGTAGTAGCAATGCCCTTAGTCATTTAGAAGCCTGAGTCAGACAGTTTGTAAGTGGTGCACATCTCCTCTAGCTAAGAAAAATCAAAAGTTCCAGTTTTTAAAAAACTTTAATTAATTATGATTTATACAGGTTATATCCTGATTATTAATTGTATCTTCCATTCCCACCTTCCCTTCCTTTTCCACTCTATTCCCCTCCCCTAGACCTCAGACAGAAGGGGACCTCCTCCTCCACCTGGCCACAGCCTATCAGGTCTCATCTAGATAGCCTGCTTCCCCATCCTCTGTATGCCTACTGGGCCTCCCTACCAAGGGGAAGTGACCAAATTAGGGCACCAGGGTTCATATCAGAAGCAGTCTGCTCCCTCCACAACCATGGAGAATAAGCTGTCCATTGGCTACATCTGAACAGGAGGTCTAGGTTCACTGCACGCATTGTGCTTGGTTGGTGCAACAGTTTGCGCAGGCCACCCTGGGTCCAGATCAGTTGGCCCTGTGGGGCTCCTGAACCCTCTGCGTCCTTCTACCCCATCATTGTTCCATACCACTCTCAGTGCTCTGCCCAGAGTCCAGCAGTGAGTCTCAGCATCCGTCTCTATCCCCTGCTGGGTGGAGTCTCTCAGAGGACAACTATGTTGGGCTAATATCTACTTATAAGTGCGTATATACCATGTATGTCTTTTGGGTCTGGGTTGCCTCACTCAGGATGATTGTTTCTAGTTCCATCCATTTGTCTGCAAATTTCAAGATCTCCTTGTTTTTAATAGCCAACTTGTACAACTACTTTGGAAATCAATCTGGCACTTTCTCAGAAAATTGGGAATAGTGCTACCACAAGACCCAGCTCTACCACTCCTGGGCATATATCTGAAAGATGGTTCCAGGAAGAATATTCAAGTGCATTAGTGCAGGGTAGAAACATGTTATCACTACTTATCCAATGACCGATGGGGTCTTTGTAGTTCCCATGAAAGAATTACATTGTCAGATCCTCTTTGAGATCTTCACCTAAGGAAGAAGCTATGCGTGGAGTCTGAAACCTCATAGAAAGTCACAGGAAAAGTGAGGAGAGACAAACTGGGTGGAATTGGCTGCTGCCACTGTCTTGGTGTCCTTCCTATAGCAGGCACTAACTATCCTCGGACGCTGTCTTCCAAACTTCTTTCCATGCAGACATGTCCTACCCTGACCACTGTCATTTTAGAGTTTCACAGCTGAGTTAGACAAGAAAGCATCCTGCCCCCATAAAAACAAAAATAAAAACAAAACAAATCAACAACAACAAACCCCCCAAAAACAAACAGATAAAACAAAACCTACACAACACCTCATAGCATGTTCAGCAGGTTTTCGCTTTGGTTGGTGGTGTGCCATATTCACAGACTAGAGTACACATGGCCACAAGGCTGCACACACTTGGGAGTTGTCATACTAAAAAAAGAAGGTGCTAAATTTTTTATTTTACTCCCCAAAAGTCTTGAATAAAAATGGATTTAAAAATTTGAATAAAATACCACTGTTTGGTAATAATAATTAGAACATAACTAGAAATCACTACATCTTGGGGTAGCGGGTGTGAGAATTTGTCAAGTATATAGTGAAGTAGATGCTCTTTAGTTCTTTACTTTTACCTTTTGCCTCTTGTTCTGATGACACGGAAATGTCAGTGGAAAGCCTCATAAATGATGCATGGTAGCCTTTAAGTCACTTTAGTGAATGAAAGCCATTTCTAATCCACACGTGATTAATATCCAGCCCCAGCAGAAATAAATAACAGACAGCCCCAGCCCCTCGCTGCTCTGCGGCAGTCCGTCAGTGTTGGGAAGTGCTCTATCAGAGCTCTGTTATCTTCTCACGCATTTGATGGTTCAGGAGGCTGAGTGCTTTGCAGAAGCCCCACTCCAAGTGAAGCGGGAAGAGCTGACAGACACGCAGGACCTAACCTCCTGGACCTCTGCCCTGAGCTTTTACTTCCCTTTCAAAGTTATGGTTTTTTTCTTAGTTACTTAGAAAAAAATATGTGGCTAAGCAACAGTGCATTCTAATTGATACCTGAAGGAATATTGAGAGGATGCCACATTCTGAACAAGTGAATGTGTCCTGTGGTTGGGATGCTTGATTTCAGAGGAAATGATGGCTGCCTTCAAATCAGCATTGGGTGTTGTTTCCATAGACGACAATGTCTTCATAGGTACTGTCAACCATGAGACCTGTTAACACAGAGGTTAGACGACTCCCTGCACACACAGGCACACACACACAGACAGGCAGACACACACAGGCAGACAGACACACACAGGCAGACACAGACACACATAGACAGGCAGACACAGACACACACACACACACACACACACACAGACACACACAGACACACACAGACACACACACACACACACACACACACACACACACACACACACAACTGCACTTCTGTAGTCCCTGTTCCGATTCCTAGTCTGACTTTGGGGAAGTGTGGGAGAGAGGATCACAGGTGGCAGCTGTGTTTTCAGGTTGCTGTTTATCTTTCATGAACTGGCAGCTTTGTTTGTTTTTCCTTTTCATGGGATCGTGGCCTTTTGCTATTATAGGCAGCACCAAAGGGAGCACCTGTTGTTTTTCCACTAGCCTCCTTTGCCTCTGACTCCTGTTTACCTGTATACCAATTTGAGCCAAAAGCCTCATGGAACAAAATTATAACCCCAAACCAGCCCCTGTTCTGTGACTATGATGAGACCCTTGCTGCCCATGGCTGCTGAGTTTTCTTGCATCCTCCCTGGCATTACCCCACACTGCAAACTGGCTGTATTTGTTCAGTACAGCCATTTGTAGTAAGTTATCCAGACAGATCCCCCAAAGCCTCCATAATGGAGACAGTGGAAGCTCTTGAAAATGGACAGATGCGGTGATCAGCACTTGGGACCATACTTGCAAACACTTCCCGTCTTTGTGAGGTTCATTCATCCAGTTGGGAAACTAAAGATGATATCCTTACTCCACAGCTAAGGAGAGCTCTTAGTGCATAACAAGTGCCCCAAAGCGGCTCTGACTATTATTATTCACTCATTTTTAAGGGCCTGGCATTGCAAATGTGGGAAATGTGGCATTGAGCTTGGATAGTGCGCTTTTGTCTGAGTTGGGCGTTAAACATTCCCTATGGGGAGCATCTCTATGGTCTGTGCTTATGGGGGAAAAGAGTCCTGTGGTAGAGCATGGAGGACCACTGTATATAGAATGCTGTATAGACCCACCTATTGTCTGTCCTCCAGGAAGTGGGAAGCATAGGCACATAGTAGAACCCATTGGCTCCAACTGCTGGTGTGTGTGTGTGTGTGTATACATATGTGTATAATATAGATATAAGAGGCAGTGAACTTGTGTTCATGGTGATGACTCTGGATGTCCGTGCCTTTGAGGCACTATGGGGAACTTGTACTTAAATTCAGTAAAATATTCAAACAGATATATTCTTTCATTGATGCTAGGGATGGAACATGGCGGCTCATGCATGCTTGGCAGGGGCTCTACCCTGAGTCACATCCTCCTCCCAGATGCTCAGTCATTTCCTTCAGTTTTGATTTTAATAAAAAATATTAATTAGAATTTCTACTACTACGGTAATAGTATCCAGTAATATCAAACCCCAGAGAAGCAAGGATCTTGAATATAGACTTTGTGTCCATGTTGTTGACCATGTATTAGGGGAGATTAATGTAAAGAAACTAAGAAATAAGTAATGGCTACAGATGTCCAGGTACAGAGAGGGTGGGGGCGGGTTAGTTTCAAACTTCTTATGTGGTGTTCAAAACCATTTTCTACTTTGTATCATTTTCTAATTGCTTAGGCTTTTTTTTTTTTTTACTATTTTCCATATTCCCACACTCACTCCTCATAAATATGCAAAGTTCTCCATATTTTATCAGCTATGTAAATTAGCCCCCTCTATTCAATTATGTATTTTACATGCTCACACATTTGTGTGATCTTAACGTTTGATGTGAGTGCCCTGAGCGTATTGCTAAGTTAGCAGAAGCCTGGCGTGTACATTTAAGCTCATTACAACCTCCAGGGGGCAGTCTACTCATTTGGGACATCTGGTGTTGACCTGAAAGCGACTCCCATGTATTTTTCCTCACTTTGGTTCTTTCTCCTAATGCCAGCATGCCTGAGATGCTCGTGGCAACACCGTGATCCCTAGAGACGCGCTTAGCAGAAACACAGTCCCAGAGGACCCAGCTTGTGGTGCTGGCCTTCTGCGGGCTGTCTCTATCAGGAGAACCCAAGCCTGAAAGCGTCCTTTCACTCTTCACCTGTTGTTTCTACAGACAGTCTTTGATCCCCTGTGTTAAAGACCATGAGGAAATAATGCAAGCTGATTACAGGAACCTGGAGACCTAGTCAACCTGAGGTCACGTGATGAGCATGGCCCTGAGGATTTGCCAGTTATGTCAGTAGGCAACTGTCTCAGGAATAGGGCACATTCTCTATTTGCAGCCATTTTTGTTTTCTTCTTCAGTGAAACAAGGATAGTTTTACATAATTCCAGAAGGGTTTCTTTCAGGCTATTATTGAATGTGACTCTGATATGAGATTTGTCAAAGGAAGCCAGGCTAGCTGAATTTTTCCATTGTCTGAATCATTCCTTAAAATACAGTTTACCAAATAATAAAAGAAAAAAATTACAGCTTGCTCATGAAGATAACAGTGGTACTAGACATTGTAGAGATTGGCAAGGAGAGAAAACATAAGAAATGTTTGCTTGTTTTTAAAATAAAAAAAAGTATTTTTTACTTTGTGTGTCTGAGTGTTTAGTTTGCATGTATGTAAGTGCATTGTGAGCATACCTGGTGTACCTGGTGTCCATGAAGGCTAGAAGAGGGCAGCAGGTCCCAGGGCTGCAGTTAACAGATAGCTGCAAGCCACAGGTGTGCTGGGAACCTAACCTGGTCCCTTCGCAAGAGCAGCAGGTGCTCTTAACCACTGAGCCATCCATCTCACCTCCCTGAATCATTTTCTGTTTAAAGTCAGGCATGGTGTCTGCAGTCCCATGGTGAGATGGGAGGCAGAGACAGAAGGACCATTTGGAAACACATACAGAGCTTCACAGCAGAAACAGGAGAGACATTGCCTCAAATAAAATGGAAGGAGAAAACTGACTTCTGAAAAGTTAGTCTTTGAACTCCAGGAATGGACTGTGACATTCTCTCTCTCTCTCTCTCTCTCTCTCTCTCTCTCTCTCTCTCTCTCTCTCTCTCCTTCCTTTCCTCAACCTTCCTCCCTTTCTTCTTTCAATACACATTTAAAGAGAAATACACAGTGCTATGAAATTGACTAAGTTTGGGCACCAAGGAAGTCTGTGCCTGCTGGGAGTGGTACAGGAACCCTTTGCAGGTTATTTCTCTCAAAAATATGAAGAATGGATGAATTTAATGCAATTACCTGTTATTGTTTATGGGAGAAGAGAGGCCATGTATGACAACAGAAGTATGTGTAGCCACACTGTCCCAAACAAATCGACAGACCTGTAGTTTTAAGTAAAAATTTCTCTCAATGTTCTTTATATACCACAGGGGTCTAGGAGGGTGCAGCGTGAAAGCTTGGAATGTGGGAAGAGGCAAGGTGAGGGACTTGCAGGTGGAGAAGGAATGAGCAAGGCTTGCATGCTGAGAGGCAAGGCATGTGAAGGTTAGGCTGGTCCCTGACATTCTCGCACATAAGAATTTGAAAAGCTCCAAAGTGAATTCTTGGGGTTTTGCTATTTATGCATACCGAAGTCATTTAACCTTAACCTTTTCAAAGCTGTTTTCTCATCTATGAAATAAGGAGACTGAATTGAATTATCTTGAAGGTCTTTTGAGACTCTGACACCTATGAGAACAGAAGCATCAGTATGGAAAGTGGTTAAAAATAGGACGCATCCATCTTTCTTCACACAGCAATAAAAGCTGACTATGTCCCAACACAGGAGCTCATGCTCAGATAAGGGGATGTGCCCACACTGCACACACCACACTAATTCAGGAACTGAAGACATGCTGCCAGGGCTGCCTCTCTTACAACCTGCATAACTGATCCTGCCTCTCCCCTACTCCAGGCCTTCTCTGGTCCTGGAGCCCACAGAAGACAGGATATTCTCTATAGCATGCCTTTACCTCACCTACATAACCATGCCCTGGCAAACCAGCTTGTTACCTGGCTCCCTGTTGTTAGGGTCATCATAACAAGAGGTCTCGCAGGACCCCTATAGTCTCTCCCACTGGAAGGAAGTGTTACAAAACTAGTCTCTTCTGTACTCTCTCACTTCTGAATTAACTGTTAATTGTTTGTTCTTTTCTTCCTCCTAGCATATAAGCTTTTCAATGACAAAGGTCTTATTTGTCTTTGAACTGTTGGGCTGAGAACTTTGCTGGCACTGGCAATGGGCAATGTTCAATTAATGTTGCTGGATGAAATGAGTGTATAAATAATTTAACACTGTTCAGGGAAAGGCTCACAGACAAAACAACAACTTTAAAAGAACACAGACACATGTCTGCTTTCTCTAATAGTCTTTTGCAAATGGGTAGCTGTCACCTTCCCATTGGGAAGAGTAGAACAGCAGAGGTAACGCTAATCGCTCCTCATTTGTGCACAATTGTCAATTTTCTGGAGCCATGTTTGGCTGGCAGCAACGGAGCCCAGTCTGGTCCCATCCATCGGAGAGCATCCCATCCTGATAGCTGCTTGCCATAAGTCGCAAACACATCGCACACAAGCTACTTATTTCTGCATCATCAACTTCTAATGTTTCTTTAGGCTGATGGGATTTTGTGTCTCTTGAAGTCAGGAAATGTGCCAAAACCATTCTTTTCTTCAAGATGATGCCTGCGATTGCTCTGCTTCTTGGGTCTGTCTCCTGTCCCTGGGCTCAGGCAAAGTTAGGGTTTTTCAGGTTAACCTATCTTCTCCCACCCCCAAGATACTCCCTCCTCTTTAGATTCCAATACAGCATGTCTGATGCTGCCTCGATGTAAGGTGCCAGCTGTTTATACCTCTAAGGGACACAGTCCCAGTTTTGGATAATACTTGAATCTCATACCTCCTCTTCTTTCTCAAACATGTCTTATACTTTTTCTAATTCTCCTCTGGAGGATAGACAAGGGAACTATATGTTTCCCTTTTCTTATGGTGGCATAATACCAGACAAACGCAAAGGGGGTGGTGGTGGCCATTCACAGCTGAAGAGCACAGTGAATCTTAGATATGGTCCACAACTCATGTCCACAGAGCTTGAGATGACTGGTCCTGTTGCATCTTCAGTTGCATCAATAAGTGCCAGTAGCCATGTGAACCCCATAGTATGTGGAGTAGGGGCTCCCTCTGACATGGACTCTGCTGCCCACTCATTGATCACTTCTCCCTGGTGGGGTGGCCATGCCAGGCCACAGATGAAGAGGATGCAGCCAGTCCTGATGAGATTTGATAGGATGGGGTCAGATGGTAGGGGAGGAGGGCTTTCCCTTTCTGAGGACTACGTGAAGGGGAGGAAGGGGAAAGAGAGAGGGTGGGACTGGGAGGAGACAAGGGAAGGGGCTACAATCAGGATGTAAAGTGAATAAATTAAAAATAAACAATATAAAAAGTACACTTTGAACACATATAGCTTGATTATATATTTAAATAAAACCCTTCTTGTATATAATAAAAAAAAGAGAGTCAAATGGAGTGTTCAATTTGCTCTCTTCCGCTGACTGTGGTCGGAGGTTAGTTTTCATTTAGGAGATAACACTCTAAGTGTAGCTCCTTGGCCACCACAGCAGGTGATGATGTGATGTGAACATCATCTTAGTCCAGAGATATTTAGGAATCATAGCTGTAGTATACCGCAAGGATGGAAGGCCACATAAGAACCCAGGAGTCATGAGCAGATATTCACATGTTTCAGAAGGTTGGGGGAAAATCTGAAGATACAGTATTGTAGTTCAGAGAACGTGGAGGAAAATGTTGCTGAAACTCACTGATTGGGCCCAGAGTTTGGCTGCTAGAGCTACGGTAGAGCCATGTTCAGACAGCATCGTTTCAGAAGCTGCTAAGAAGACATAGGAGACCCGCATGTGCAGACAGGAAGGCTCACCACTAAAGCGGCTGGCTCACTGGTGTGAGCTGCTGAGGGCTAAGAGGAGATGCTTGGGCCTTAGCATCACTGAGGAGCGTATGAGCTGTAACGTTATTCTCATTCACTGTCTGAGCATGAAAACTTGCTGTCCACAAGAGCAAGGTAAATGAATTGCTTTATGGCGATACCAAGTACAAAAAAGGTGTGAGAATACCAAGCAAGATAATCCCTCATTGGCATGCCCAGAAGCAAACCGACCCCAAATAATTCCTCGCATTGAACCTGGAGGCTGGTATCTTGGAGGATTCTAGAGCCTTTGGCTGCCAGGAAGCAACCAAGAGCCCTATGTCTTAGAAGACTTAGTCATGAAAGTGGCTTGCTTAGAAGACTTAGTCATGGCTACTCTGCCCAGCAGTGTTGTTCACTGAGCTCTGAAAACTTTTATTGTTATCAGTTCTTTTGTTCTATCAGATCCATTTGTGATATGGAAAATGAAAAGCACAGGATGACAAATCAACCTACTTCCTTTCCCCAAATGCCACCCTGATTTGTTGCTGTAAGTTCAGAAGAAAACTCAGGGAGGCTTAGGAAGGGAGGCCACAGATGAACAGAACAGGCTTTGGGACAGATGGTGTCACATGCTCCCACTTCCAGTGTTGTGACTGAGAGGGAATCCTTTTGCTGTTTTTTTCAAGACACGGTTTCTCTGTATTGCCTTGACTGTCCTGGACTGGCTTTGTAGACTAGGCTGGCCTTGAACTCACAGCGATCCACCTGCCTCTGCCTCCCAAGTGCTCAGGTCTCAATGCAAGGCCATCCATGACCCTGATCCCTACTCTGCAAGATCTATGTTTGCACGTGGCCCAGCAGAACCTCAAGGCTCAGAAGATACCCAGCACCCAAAACTCTGAGAAGTTAAAAGAATATAATTTTGAGGGTTGGTGATGGTAGACCATTTTTGTAGTGCACACAGGGCTCTTGGTTGCTTCCTGGCAACCAAAGGCTCTAGAATCCTCCAAGATACCAGCCTCCAGGTTCAATTCGAGGAATTATTTGGGATTGTTTAGCTTCTGGGCATGCCAATGAGGGATTATCTTGATTAGATTAATTGAAATGGAAGGACTCACCTTAAATGTGGGCCACACTGTGCCATGGGCTTACAGGCTAGAACGAAAAGGTGGAATATAGCTCCACACATTTATTCATTGCTGCCTGCCTCCTGACTGCACACCTGGCATCACCAGGGAAACAGTCCCCAGCCACTACCACGGTGACTTCCTCCCCATGATGGACTGTGCCCTGGAGTGTGACCCGAATAAAACCTTCCTTCTTTATGTTGTTTTTTGCCAGGATATTTTATCACAGCAACAGGGAATGTGCAACAGGGTATAGTTCTGCGATTACAAGCAAGATAAAACAAAACCAATAGTGCCCACCGATAAATAGATGTACATTCAGAAGTAGCATGGTACGGAGCAGGTGATGGAGGGAGAGCTGGCGCTCGATTCTGCCTCTTTCCTTGAGGACCAGCAAAGGCTCGCAGATGACATATCAAACCTGAGCTTCCATTTGGTTGTTGATAAATAAGGGTAATAAGGACATCTAAAGGGTTAAGAGGCAAATTTTAGGTAAGAGCGAAGCATGCCAAGTTCCCAACCTGACATATGGCAAAGATGCAGTAAGTGGCTACTTCTACTATCTATTTTCTTTTATTTTTATTTATTATTATTTATTTTTTCATAGCATATCTCACAGGAAGAAAATTACTTTTATTCCATATCTCTTTAATAGACCTCGAGAAAGAACCAACCATGGACACAACTCTTACCAAGGGCTTTAGCCGTGGCCTTTGGCATATGCTGAACATCCAACTAACCCCACGTGCTCACATAAGATTCCAGTTCACAGTGCTTGCTAATTCCTGTGTTGTAAACAGGACCAATGTAACTGGAGAGAGCACCCAGCAGAGGAGATGCTAAAAATGGTTCTGGCAGCAAGCAGAGGTGAATGCAGCAGGGCACAGAGCCTCCCCGTCACCCTTGATACACGTGAGCTGTGAGGCCAGGCTGCCGGCTGCTGTGATGCACACTGGATATGTACATCTATGAAAGGCTACAGCCCTGGATTCTAACCATGGTCAAGTGCTTGCAGCACCTGGAATGGGGCACTTGTATTTTAGTCCTGACCTTATGACCTTGGTAAAGTCACTTCACCCCATTTGAGAATAAACCAAATCTGAAACATTGGAGGACATATTGGGCATTTCCTAACCCTCAAAATCATTATTCAGTGATCCAAAGATACTGCTTTCCCACTGCCCCTTTAAAAAGTCTTATCATCTTAGGACAAACAGAAAGACCTTGGATTTTAACAGGCTTTGTAGAAAAAGGAAATTAACGGTTCTTTATCTTTATAGTTCCTGATGAATGGCTATTCTCAGGGAGAAGAGTTTTATTGATCACCAACAGAGAGCATTCAGAAAGCGTTCTGTTAGGCTAGAATAGAGCAAGCTCCACTTTCCTCTTGTGTGGTGTGGTCTGTGTTGCTGTAGCAGAGCACTTAGTATGGCGTTAAAGTATGAAGAAAAGAGATGTGTTTGTCTCATAAGCACTATGGCACCCGTCATTTGAAGTGGGCTCTCTGGTATCTCAGTATGGAGGCAAAGTGGGAAGTGATGTGCTTGGATCCAGAAGAGCTGGGGCTTTGAGATGGTTTCGATCAATAACAACTTACTGTTGTGACAACTAATGCACAGTATAACACCATTTCAGAAAATGATGCCCTCATGGCCAGACTCTACCTCCTAAAGGCTCACTACACCTCCACACCACACTGAGGATCAGCCTTCCAGAGTGTGAACTTTGGGTTCACATTGCCACATATGAGTCATAGAGCTGTCACACAATGAGACAGGGACCACAGCAGAGCAGGTTGAAGAGTATAAAGTGCTGTCCACACATGAGGCATTGTTTAAACTGTGTTAAAGGTCTTGGCAATGTGGCAAAAATATAACTGTAAAATTAAAACTTGAGTTGATTTAATTTTTTTCTAGAAGTTGAGTTACATGCTGTTTGCAATATTTGCCCACAAGACAAATGATGATTTTGTGCAAAATTATGCCATATTTTAAATAACTAAAGCTCCCTGCTCACTACTGGGAATATACAAATCTGATGCTTTTCAACAAATATTTGTAAATGGGTGGAATTAAAAGATACCATGAGCCAATTTTACTTTGTTTTGTATAAGAGTAATGCCATTGGAGATTTTTATCATTCCTGGCGTTGATGTATTGAGGCTATAATGAAACAGAGAGAAAAGACTTAATTGAAACTCACACAAAAATTCTCTTTGACTAAAAAGTGAAACGTGTTTAAATAAAGAATTTAAATGGATATAAAAGTTACCAATAAGTAATTTATCCAGCAGAGAGATTTATACCAGAAATATATCTCTTATTTTCCTTTTTATTTGCATAAGCCATGACGAGATGCTTTAGCTCAGATATGACAAGGTCAAAGAGTGGGGTGACTGTTCAGGTGAGCAATGTGTTTTAACAGTGACTAAACTGTCAAGGCTAAGACAGAGCTCACAGATGATCTTCCTGTTTACTCACCCATTCCATAAATATTGGGTGGGCATCTATGTGTGTAAAGTATTGTCAGACAATGGGAAGATGTCAGAATGGACTCCACATGTGTATAACACTGCTAGACACGGGGAAGATGTAAGGATGGACTCTATGTACACAGCATTGCCAGACACCTGGAATATGTGGAATGCATTCTACACAGCAAGGTTTTGTCAGTCACTGGAAGGATTTGAAGAAGGACTCTATATGTGGGAGACAAAGGCAGTTATTGGGAAGATCTAAAGATAGGCTGGATTCTTTTCAGCATTAGGGCAAATGGTGAGTTTACCAGGCCTCAGAGATATGTGCATGTTTCCCAAAATTAATATTCTCTTTCTTAGAAAAAGGTCTTTACAGTTATAATTACGAGTCTTGAGATAAGGAAAGAATTCTGGCTTTTCTAGGCAGGCTCTAGATCCAGCAACATGTCATTTTGAGAGGAAGGCAGAGGGAGACCCAATAGAGAGGAGAAGAGGTGGGGGCAGTGCGACTACTGAGTTGGAAACTAGAGTTTTGTAACTACATATCAGGAAATGGCCACAGCCAAAAGAAGGTAGAAGAGGAAGAAAATTAGCCCTCTGGATCCTCCAGATGGTGGGTGGCCCAAGACGGCTCAATTTCAGTCTTCCAGTCTCTAGAACCATGACAGAATCATGGAAGGTGAGTCAGTCAGTAAAGTGTTTGCTATGCAACACAGGACCTGAGTTTAACTCCTAGGGACCATGTAAAAAGACAGCCATAATGGTGTGTTTACAATCCCAGATCTGGAGAGGAAAAGACAGGGGGCTTCCTGGGGATCACAGGCCAGCCAGCCTAGCACAATTGGCAAGCTTCAGTTTCTACAGAGATACTCTGTTTTTAAAATCAGAGTAGAGGTTCCTAAAGAAGTACACCCAAGGCGTTCTTCACATATGCCCAAACCTGTACACACAAATAACCCTACACGTGTAACCCCAACAAATGAATATGTCTTTGCACATCTACAAGGACACAAAAGACTAGCAGAATGTTCTGTTGCTTAAATCAACTATGTAGCAATACATTATGTCAGACCAATGAAAGTCATACATTTCTTTATGCATAATACAGTAGAATGTCATAATATTGGTTAGGGTTCTGAAAAAAGGAGAAGCTGGTTTCTATCAGGGTACAAGGACATTTACTAGAGAAAGAGAGACTCAAGAATACTGGAAGATAAAATAGGGCTTGGAACAAGAATCAAAATAGGATTCATGGAGATGCTGTTGGAAGGCAGAGAGTGGGGCTGGCTGTGTAGCTACTTATGGGATAGGAGTCAATGTAGGCATTGGCTTCTAGGAAGAAGGAAGGTGGCAGCCAAGGACTCATTGGTGTCAAGCAAGAGAGCATGAATAGTCAGCAGAGAAGAGAGCAAAGTTCCATTAGTTTGAGAATCCATGAGCTTTAGATAAAACTGACACCAGAAAATGCTCATGTGTCCAGCTGGAGTATAAAGCTTATTTGGTGACCCATAGACAATATGAAGTAAGATTTTTAAAGTAGAGAAATGGCAAGGTTGGAACGATGTTCTGTAAGGATCCCTGGTTACATAAGATTTAGAGGAATGGTGTTGGAGATGTGAAGAGACTGTGGGGATTGTAGACTCAGTTTTCTTAACCAAAATATTTTATTAACAACTTATTGACCGAGCCTATGTCAATTATAACCTGATTAACCCAAATAGTAGGAAATGAAGATTAATTGACACAACAACAAAACCTTAAGGATATCAGTCCCGAGGAACGATTCTCCGATCGGGAGCCACAGGATTTCTTCCACTGGAACCGGGGATAATAAGACCTCAGAGCCTCAGCAGGAGCTGGAGCTCTGAAGCCTTCCCTCAAGTGGTTTTCTCTAGGAGCGTCTTGAAGGGCAGCGATGAAAAGCCAAATCTATCCCAAGTCCTCAATCCGCACCCAGCTGCCAGTTCTGGGCTCATTTATATAGCCCAGAGGCTCCTCCCAGAGTCTGTTCACAGGATCTTTTTCATCTGGCAGCAATTAAGCTCCTGCACAAGGTGGTTGCTCTTCTAGTGAATTAACATCACCTGTTCTCTTACTAGACCGTTCGATCCCACACTTGGGACCCATCCTCCTTCAGGGGATGATGCAGTATTAGTGCAGGAGAGAGAGAGGTGCCTGGGATGGTTTCTGTCCCACCTTGCTCCTTCCAAATCCATGTCCTGAGCTCCTAGACTTCAGCATCTTGGCACACTGCTCTTTTTAAGATAGGGAGAAAATTATGGTACAATGTGTGTCTCTCTTTGTTCCAAGAGCCGTTGGCTGCCAGTCCCCTGGGAAAAGGGAGAAGGAGTGATGAACTGAGGATTTGGTGGCCCATGAGCAGGAACTTAAATGACTGTTTCCAGGACCAGCTTCAGGGAGGCAGATCAATTTTATTTCGTGGGTGAGCATAGTTCACATAGAACTTTGGGGAGGGGGTAGGGAATTCCAGAGCGGGTAAAGATCAATGGCTGAAGGACTAAGGTACTGAGATGCCTTATTTGCATGGGGGAGGCATTCCAAGGTTCCCAGGTACTTCCTGAACAAGCTCTTATAGGATAAAAGGGAGTTGGACCTGTAATTTCCCTAAGGATTATGTGGCGTTCCTCAGGTAGCATGGGCTTCAGTCCCCAAATGTGGCAATGCAACTTCCTGTTCCTTAAGCCACTCAGTCTGTTGTGCTTTGACATGAACTATTAGAAAGCAAATACAAAGGGTGCTCGTTGAGATGCTTTGTATTTTTAATCCTGTAAAGACACAATTATTCAACGTCTTGATGGTATAACTTAGTGGGATTTCCTGTGACATTTTTACGCTGCCATGATTATATCCAATGACAGTACCCATTCTCCCCCTGTGCTCCCTTCCCTCTCAAGCTCCATTTTCTCAAACCATCAAGAACTCTTTGGGACAGAGGTGGTCCCACACTCCCTGGGTAACAGCTACTTCCTACGGCTCTGTTTTGCTCACGTTAGAAAAACCTTCAGATCTCCATGTTGCATTTATTACTCAGTCATGCCCTGATGCCTGACACCCCATAGCAACCCAGAAAAGCTGTGGCCCAGCCTTTCCAACACCAGATCACTGCACCTGAGAATGTGGTTGCTCCCTCGGCTTAGGAACCTGGGTTTGGCTCTTCCTTACCTGTCTGTCCTGTACTTTCAGGCCTCTGTCCATTTGTTCATTATGTTCTGGTGTTTAGTTTTCATAAAGGAGAGAAAACACGTCGCCTCTTTCGTTCTTCGTTTGCCTACTTGCTTTTTACTTTGACGGCCCTTGGCATTAGCACCTTCACAGAGCTGTGGTCCATCTAAGAGACACTCACTTAAGTTTCATGACATCCCAAAGAAAATGCAGGGTCTCCTTGTTCTAACTCTCACAATATGTCTTGAGGCAGAAGCTGGAAGAGAACAATATTATTTCCATAACTGGCATGATATTGCTTCTTTATGGGATATTAGACAGAACCTTTTCTGCTTCACAAACCTCATGCATTTTGCCCCTGGCTCCCTCATCATAAATAATGGTATAGGACAAAATGCTGCCTGTAGGTATTTGTTGATTGAGTTATAAAATATGCTTACTGCCTGAGCGTCTGGGAATCGAAACAGCTTAATCCATCTTGATCTTCTCCTTCCTGTCCTGTCTAGAATTCATCCAGCAGGCAGACTAATGGCTGATGAAGGGTATGGGCCTTGTCCCAAAGGTGAACCGCAGTTGGGAAGTAAATGGAAAAGAAATGACTATCACTGTCATTAACCCTGCAGGTTTCTAAGAAGACGATATGGTTGGCGTGCTTGACTCAGTGAAACTACAACCGCAGAAGCAGGGAGCCATCAGTGCATCAGGGAGCCGGTGTGCCCCGCAGAGGTTACTCTTCCACAGAGGGGTAAAGTAAGAAGACTCTAACTACACTTGACTTTTCTCTCTTCCCATTTTCACATTTTTTTAAGTCCCATGAAAAGACAGCTGCATAAATGTATCCTGCTTGTTGGAGTTAGCCATAGAGCAGACTACATATGTTCTAGCACCCAGTGCTGCTCAGCTTCTTTCTGGAGAAGGGTGGATCCAGGAATCTTAGGAAGCTTGGCACTCAACGCAGGGAACAGTGCATACACTAAATTTCCTCTCATGAATGCAACTTAATGTGGCAAAGGCTGAGTCGCAGACGGGCACTTCCTGCTGTGTATATTAGACAGCATGGCCCGGTTAATAATTTTCCAGCACATGTTCAAGAAAAAGCCACTGGAGGTGAGCGGTACCTAGGAGTGTGAAACCTGATTCAGTCTTGACGAGTGTCCAGAATGAGTGACAGTTTGCTGAGCAAGCCGGGGGACAGGACATAGAATCCAAAGATACAGTGGTTTTGAGAATTCATCATTTCAGAAAATTAAGACTATCAGTCAATTAGCTGTATGGAGCTCAGTGCAAAATAGAGGTTGGGGTACAGATTAATTTACTATTCTAGGATTCTTTATTCTTTCAGCAAATATCATATAAATGGTTTAGGATCTCCCAGGTTCTACCAAAGCCATACAAAAAGTAGATGCTTTCTCCCTTCATTGGGCTCATAATGTAATGGGAGCTACAACACTAGTCACACAAGTTCTAATGCAGACTTTAGTGCCTCGGAAGAACATTTTTAGAGAAAAGAGTTTGAAAGAATTAGGGTCATCAAGAGGTCAAGGTGGAGTGAATTGTCTACAGACACAGTAAATGTGTGTCAGCTTCAACTGGGGAAGAAAGGTCCCATCCATCCGCAGAAAGCCAGTAAGCCAGCAATCAAAGGCCAGTATGGGGGCTTCCTGCTCCTGGTGCCTATGAACTAACTCATGGCTATCTGCAAGGATTTATGGGAGGCTCTTCATCAGAAGCCTACTCTGCAGGCACAATTCAGATTGTGCACACACTTCCAGAGGGCTGGCCATGAGCCTCTGAGTAAAGTCTCTAGCCTTGTGCTGGTGTGAGTGGCACTGTGTCTCAGGAGAAAAAAGTGTTCACTGGAAAGAAGGTTTATGAATAAGAAGTGTTTCTGAGATTATGGTGGGATATCGGCTCATTATTTTATCTCTTTTTCCACACATGCGTGTGTGTGTGTGTGTGTGTGTGTGTGTGTGTGTAAAGGTCAGTATAGCTCTGTGTGTATGTGTGTGTGTGTGTGTGTGTGTGTGTGTGTGTGTGTGTGTGAAGGTCAATATAACTCTGTGTGTGTGTGTGTGTGTGTATGTGTGTGTGTGTGTGTGTGTGTGTGTGTGTGAAGGTCAATATAACTCTGTGTGTGTGTGTGTGCGTGTGTGTGTGTGTGAAGACCAATATAGCTGGCCTGGGAGCTTCTACAGAACTTTCTCTCTCTGGATTCCATCGTGTCATTAGTGGGATTACAGTGTAAACCATTGCTCTTTTCTTTTTTACATGGGCTTTTGAGGACCAAACTCAGATCTCCATGCTTGCCAGGCAAGTGCTTTCCCAACCAGCCATCTCTGTTCTTTTTGTGTTTCTTAAAACAACAACAATAGTGACAGTAATAAAAATAACATCCTTACTTTAGTTTCACAGAAGCTCCCCATGCATAGTCGGGGTGATGGGGAGACATATTTTCATGCTGTGTGCTGCTGTGAATCTTGAGTCTTCTGGTCATGCTAAGAGTGGCATTTGACATTTGGCCTTTCAAGAATAACTTCTTTTTTCCCCAACTTTTCCAAAGCTACTTTATTTGGGCTTCTTTAAATGCTTATACCTCCCTTCCAACCCACCTACCCTAGATAAGAGAGAAAGGAGGTTTATGGGAACCAGAGAAGTAGACCTTGTTGAATTCAGTTTCTGGGAGCGTTTCCCCTGGTGTAGTTGGCAGGATTTCAGCAGACCAGCAATTCCACCAAAGTTGCTACTAGAGCTTGGAACAGCAGCCAGAACCTGTGTAAGACTGAGACCTCCAGAGAGATCTCTAGTCTATTTCTGGAGTCCCCAGTGAGAGATGGAGTCTGATGTCAATGCAAAACACATAGGAATTTATTGAGCAGAGCATTGGGATCTGTCAGGCCCATTCAAGCTACAGACCCTGAGGAGCAGAGGAATGGGCTTTTTATACCCTTTACAGGAGCAGAACTTAGCAGAGAAATTTGCTTGGCTAATAGACTAGCATTGGGACTTTCTTAGTTAGGGAGGGGTAAGTACAATTTTAGGGTAGTAGAAATTTTTAAACACAAGCTGTAACACAAACTGGCTGTCCTTGAATCAAGCTGGACTCTTCAAGTTTTTCCTGTACCTGACACACATACACACACACACACACACACACACACACACACACACACACACTGATCTGATATCGCTTTCTGTCCTTGGTTCAAGCTGGACCCTACACAAGCTGGCTGTCCTTGAGTCAAGCTGGACCCTCCAGAAATTTACATGCTTTGGCCTTAATGGGAGTCCTTAAGGGAGGACTGGGTAGGTTGACTTTTTCCAGACTTTGGCCTTAATGGGGATACTTAAGGAGGGGGGCTGGTTCTTTTACCTGGAGCCTCGAAGCCTTCGCTGGAGCAATTCTCTCTTGGAGTGTCTTGAAGTGCATTGATGATCAGCCAAACGATATCAAGACCCAAAATGCCCCCCTCCTGTTTTGAGCGCATGCGCGCACGCACACACTTATCCTATCAGAGTCCATAATAGGATTTTTTTCAGTTGGCAAAAACCAAGCTCTCACATGAGGTGGTTTGACCTCCAAGTGAATAAACATCTCCTGATCTCTCACAAGTCTGTTCCCCATCCCATACTTGGGATCAAAACAAAAACATGTTTATATCCACTACAGAACATAAAATGTTTTTTATTGAAATAAAATTCTATTCTATTCTGACTAATTCTATAGAATTTTAAAATGAAACTATGCAGTGACAGATGACAGAGATAAGACTAACTTCTTGTCACCCTGGCTGTTTAGCTCTGTCCTCCTACAGGCAATGTCCGCCACATCAGTGGGTTTGTACACAGTGTAGGACTATGGTAGAAAAATAAACTCCATTCATTGATTTTATAACTCAGTGGGTTCCCAAAACATCCCAAAAAAATCTTAGGAAAGCTGTGGAAGGCAAACTGTTTCCTAATGCATTTTTAATTAGTATTTGGCCAGTTAAGTTGATCAATTTGTAAAATATGTGAAAGGAAAGGCCTGTTAAAACGGAATTCATGTTTGGTGATAAAGCTTTCCATAACTGTAGCACATAGTCTAGAGAGTTCCTGAGGACGGAAAATGTAGAAAGGCAGGTAGAGTCCCCTGTGGAGAGTTGTTTTCTATATTAATTATCTTGCTGTGCCTTAAGTGGTTTTTGTTTGAGTGTTAAGAGGCTTATGAAGATTAGATTATTCAAATGGACAAAAATCGATTTTGTTGAACTTGGGCAGTCTTTTGCAGTCAACTGTGAAAAGCCAAAGAGGGGAGGGAGAGAGATGGGAACCTCACGCATCTCACTTGTTCTTTTCCAAATGTGCACACACAGGATTAGGCTGTTAGAATCTGGCAAAGCAGCCTGAGGCAGGAAGGAGAAGCAGCCAGTCTGAAAGGCTTTTCTTTCTTACCTGGAGGGTGAGGGGAGAGGAACCCGGCTGTGTCAGAAGCTCGCCCTTATCCCGAACTGTGTTTTCTGGGGCAGAAGGAGATAGGTGCAGACAGCCAGACAGCTCAGAAGAGGATGGAGCTGTGTGCAAGGAAAGGGCGCTGCCTTTTGCTGGGAGAGTTCCCAGGTCTAAAGAGTAGGAAAAAAAAAAAAAAAAAAAGAGTAGCTTAAGCAAAGTGTGGTTTTCGTTTTGCAGCTGAGGGAGCCTGCTGGCCACAGACAGCATGTGTCTGGCTACACGCTGGCTGGTCCTTTCAGGACTTCCTTTGGGAGGAGAAGATAACTGATGCCCAGGAGCCATGTCTGAGAGCCTGATACGGGGAAAGGTGTTAATAAATGTTGTTAAATGTAATAGTCTGCTTATGATAGATACCTATCATAAACTCTGTCATCTAAGTAGATTACACAACTTACTTTTCCACAGACACTCAAGAGGTCTCTTTCCAAAGCCTGCAGACCCTCACAGTCTTTTCTTTTATCTGTAGTTTTTGTGCAGAGAGCTAAATTTCTGTTGTTTTTTTCATATCTTATAAAACGGTGCTATTGGATTACACTCTACCCTTACAGTCTCACTGAACTTTAATAGCCATCTTGAAGGGCCTATTGAACTTAGGATTTCAACACAGGAATCTTGGGAAAACACGATTCAGTGGATAATGATAGAAATGAATGGACAAAAAGGGGAGTTAAAAATATGCTCACAGTGCTTTGAAAATAAAAAGAAAGGCTAATTTTGAGCTGGGGTAAGGACATTTTTATAGGATTTGTGCTATGGGCTGGATTGTGAGAGTGATGAAACAATTATTGGGAGGGAGGAAGGAAAGCATATTGTGAGAGGATGCCATTAAAGGGATGTTGGAGGTTCATAGTCCTGAAAGTTCAGGGGAACCATGTGAGGATCAGGGAATAGGCCATGGGTGCATATTTGTGGGGGGCAGGCTGTGTGGATGAGGTTAGAGAGCCACTCATGGAGACAGTGTTAATACATTCAGGGCATGAGGGAGATACTGGGTTCCATGCAAGGGTGTGGCATGATCCATGAGTTGGGCATCTGCCTGTAGATTACAGTGTATATGAGAACTCTACAATGAATCACAGTTGTGTATGGTAAGAAGTGGGGCTCATTTGGGTAATCAACACTGGAAGTTTCCAGGAAGGAGTTTCTAACCTTTAGGGTCCCCATGGCCTCTGGTCTCGTGGCCCCAGTCTCCACACCTAGAATCCTGAATCTTGTTCCTGTCCTGTTTCTCCTTCAAATTCAGTCTCTTCGTAAGCTTACTAATAACCACTTGAAGCCAAAAACAGCCTAAGATAGTTCTCTTTATGTGAAATAATGTTGTGAAAATATCATTCAAACCAAGACTCCAGAACTCCGGTTGCCTGGAGAGATATAAATTGGATGTGTTTTCACACCCTTGTGAGATACAAATGATCAAAAATGAGCCTAGCAGTTCTCTTCCTTTGTAATGTCAACAGTGAAGGGGCAGAGACACAGCTTCGTGCTGCTGCCCCCAGCAGCCTGAGGAGTTCACTCAGGCCAAAGGCTTATTGAAAATATTTTAATGTAAGATTAAGCACAAAGGGTTAAGAGAAAGAGAGGCACTCAGACGAAAGCCTAGCACAGCCCCAAGGGTGTACAAGCTTCTCTGGGATAAAGTGGCATTAGCCATATAGACTCCTTTGGTGGCTCCCAAAGTTACATTTCAAAAGATTGCTAAGAACCATGCCCTTGGGATGCTTGGTGAGTGGGATAAGCAAGGTGGCTCTGGAGAAGCCTTAGATGGGAGGAGAATCTGATAAAGTCAGGCGACACCAGGGGATTAGTATATGCCTTGGTCCTTTCCTTGTAAACGGGGTTTCTGTTGAGAAAAATGGAGGCTTATGGCTGGGAAGGGACATTGAATAGTTGGTAATTATACTGGAAATTTTTCTTCTTCACTGGTGAGACTCCCGCTGGTTCTAGGTTGAAGGGCTTCTATCTCTCCTCATGTCCCCAAAATTTCCCCTTCTGAATAATTCCATGGGCTATGGGACCTTCTCTTCTCCTCTCTCTGGGCCTGTTAGTATATGCCATTGTCATTTAAAATTTTAACATACCAGGTGTTTGTTGGGCTCCTGTTGTAGATGAATAAATGTGACTACAAGCAATTTTTAAAGATAACTTTCAACAAAACAAAATAAAAAGATGGGGTCTCATGTAGCCCAGGCTATTTGCAATTTCCTGTGACCAAGAATGACACTCATCTTTGAGTGTGTGTGGTACTGGGGTCTGGACGTCAGTAAGTAAACACATCAATGAAGTAAGCATGTCGCCAGCCTCGCATGACGAGGTTTTATTCTCTGCTGTGCTCCCTTTGGACAGCGTAAGGTTTCACAGTCATTTGTGCCACACTGTATGAATATATGGAGAACTCTACACCAGCAGCTATGAGTGGCAATCTTCTTAGACAACTTTAGAAAGTATCTTGAGTTCTGAGGAACTGTATGTTTCATAGGATATGTCATGTGCACACACTAAACCGTGAAAATGGCACAATCATTTCCGTGGGGTAAAGCAATCAGAAGACTTTATCACTTTTCTATAAAAACAATATAAAACGGAGCCTCCAAGCTCCCCAAACAACAACAATAGCAAAACAGAAAGACAACTAAACTAGACTAAAAGGCAGCTCTGGGGCAGGGGGATGGCTCAGTTGGTAAAGTGCTTGTCTTATAAGCTGGAGAACCCGAGTTCAAGCCCCACAGCCCATGTAAAAAAGCGAAGCACAACAGTGCCTGCTTGTCAGCATGGCATTGAAGGAGCAGAGACAGGTGACTTCCTGAGCAGCATTTATCAGGCCAGTGAGTACAAGGTGACTGTCGTGCAGTGATGGCGATGCCCTTGCTAGAATACTCACCTGGCATACAGGAAACCTAGGGCCAGTCCCCAGAACCACACAAACTAAGCACCTTGGTGCATATCTGCAATCTCAGCAGTTGAGAGGCAGAGGCAGAGGCAGAGGCAGAGAATCTTTAAGTGTCAACCTGGAGGTTGACCTCTGGCCCCCACAGGCACCTTATACACATACGTGCAAGTGCGCAAGTGCATACACACACACACACACACACACACACACACACACACACACACACACACACACACACGTACTCCATAGGTACAGACAGACACACACTCAAGACAACTTTGGAAGTAGTTTGCTCCCTGTGGCCGCATTACAGAAGCAGAGAGCTGGCTCTCTTTGACTTTGATTTGAGTGTGGTGGGAGCTTTGAAGGCTCCAGCTAGTGCTTGACCCCTGGAAGCCTGCGCGCACAGGGCTTCATCTCAGCTTCTTCACATGGGCACACTCGCAGCCGCCACCCCTAGAATCATCCCTAAGAGCAGCGCAGACAACGCTGGCTGATTTATTCACTCAGGGGAAAGTTAGAAGATTGGAATCTAGGAGGTAGACACATTAGACGCAGGCGTTTGCAGGAGAAATTTCTCAGCCAATTTAAAAAGACATTATTTGTTGAAACACAAGATGTTTAGGTAAATTGAGACGCTCTCTCTCTTCCTTTTCCTACAAGACAGACATCAGCTTTTCCCAATGGGCTGTTTCCATCAGTATCATACTTTACAGAGATCGCCGTTTCCCCCCATCGGGCTACACTCATTAGTGCTTGAGTTTTTAGCCATCGTGACCTCTCATTACCCAGCTTGCTTTGCCTCCTGGTCACATAAAGAAGGCGACGATGGCCCCTCCTGGCACTTACGATTTCATTACATCTCATATTTTGCTCAGCACCTCCTCCCCCTGCCAACCCTTTAATTTCTGTGCATGGCTGAACTCCTTTGCTTCTACAGAGTGAAGTTGAGCCCCACGGCTGCAGCTGTGTGGTTCTGGGGATGGCGATTCATTTCTGAGCCTGTCTGTACTTCTCCCCACGTGGGAGAAGTGCATGCACACGCACGCACTCAGAACTCTCTCTTTCCCGAGCTTTGTTGTTTTCATTATCTTTCCTACAAGTCGATACGGAAATACATCTTCGCTCTCCCCAGTTGTTCTAATGCCATGGGCCATTAGATGTCATAGAATAAGTGCGTGTGAGTGTATATTTTGGGTAACCATGGCAACCCAATGACTGGCTATTTTATTGGCATTTCCCCTTCTTCATTTAAGCAGATATACTCTACATGCAGACAAATTTAACTACCTGTTTCTGAACTGATTGCTCTGTAATAGCTCACTTAATCGGTCAGTGCATGCCTACTGAATGAATGAGCACTATTTCTTTCTGGGCTTGGCTTCCATTGATCTGCTCATAAAACCTATCACATTGATCTGGGAGCAGGAAGGAAATCTTAGCTGTGTGTTGATGCTGTATTTGCCTTCTTGCTGGCATGGTTATGGCAAGGGTCCTGAAGTCTAAGCACAGTATTCAGAGTGAAGGCAGGTCAGTGACATCATGAGCTGTCAATGAGGGACTGTCCACTTCATCCCCTTGGGAATCACAGGGCTTTCCTTCATACCAGACTATCGGTCAGATCATGGGTAAACACTCTGGCTTTTCACATCTGCCCATAAGAACTGCTCAGCTAGAGAAAAATAATCAGAAAGACCAAGGCTGGGCTTCCCGTGTCTCTCCTTTGGCCCAGGTCCTCATCGTCTTTATTCGTTGCTATTATACGATCTACTGCTAGCTTTGAGGCCTTTTGCTAGCTTCAACTTCGATTCTGTACAACTATTTTGATGTATTTCCTCTCAGACTTTCACAGTGGCCCAGGACATAGAGAGCAAGGCTGGAAACAATAGGGCTGAACTATAGCCTTATTCCTTTCTTTCTTTCTTTCTTTCTTTCTTTCTTTCTTTCTTTCTTTCTTTCTTTCTTTTTGGTTTTTCAAGACAGGGTCTCTCTGTGTAGCCTTGGCTGTCCTGGACTTGCTTTGTAGACCAGGCTGGCCTTGAACTCACAGAGATCTACCTGCCTCTGCCTCCCAAGTGCTGGGATTAAAGGCGTGTGCCACCTGGCCATTGAACTATAGCTTTCAATGACCCATTTCTAGTCATCTACTTTTGTCAGCTAGGTCCCATCTCCTGAAGGTTCCACCACCTCACAACCACTAAGAGCAGAAACACCAACCAGGAAACACATTCAAATTATGAACCTGTAGGGGACATTTCAAAAAGGATTGCCCAGTCCTTTTTATCTTGAACATTTTAAATTCTTGGCCAACTTGGATCTCATACAACTTCTCTAATCCAAAACAACATCTGTTATCGTTGGATGTATTTCAGAGAAGTATGTATTCTGCAAAATGGGGGAATTTGTGATGAGGAGAATTAGGGTTTCTTCGGGGGTTGCCTAGGCTAGACCTAAGTGAAAACTCAAAGACTATTTTGTTAGAAGTTGTGGTGCTTTGAATGAAAATGGCTCCCATAGCCTCATAGGGAGTAGCATTGTTGGAGGTGTGGCCTTGTTGGAGTAGGTGTGGCCTTGTTGGAGGAAGTGTGTCACTAGAGGGTTGGCTTTGAGGTTTCAGACACTCAAGCCAGGCTTAATGGCTCACTGTCTCTTCCTGCTGGCTGCCGATACAGACATAGAACTCTTAGTTACTTCTGTAGCACTCAGTCTGCCTGCATGCTACCATGCATCCCTCCACGATAACAATGGACTAAACCTCTGAGTTGTATGCCAGGCCCAATGACACATTCACCTTCATAAAGGTCACCATGGTCATGGTGTCACATCACACCAATAAAACCCTAAGACAAAGGTTAAAAGAAAAAGAAATCCCAAAGTAGGCAAGCTGTAAATTTCAATAGCTCCCTGGGAAGGGAGCATGGAATGACGGAAGCACAAAAGCCACACCATTGAACCTGGCACAAAGTCAGACACATGACAGACAGGCAGTCACATGGCATGGAAGATGGTTGTACAGGAAAAGTAAGGAAAGCCAAAATGTTGAGGAAACACAACGTGACAAGGAAAACATGCTCAGAAAAGAAATAGAAGAAAACTTATACTTTCCTTACTAATTCCAACATGTGGGCAGACCTACCCAGCTGCACTGTGGCTTGGTAAGCGGCTGCACTAGGGGTCGGGAATTCTGGGAAGAAAAGTAGAGCATCTCCTTAAAGAACTAATTATTCCACCTCGATCTTTAGCATGGCTTCAGGTGAATGAAACTGCCTTCCTAAGGGTGGTCCCTTGACCAAGTGACTGACGCAGCCTACCTGCAATGTTGGGTCTCCACAAAGGCCAGAGATTCCATTCTCTCCCCCAGAAGGAGAGTTTCTTCTCTAACACTGTATTTTGAAATCAGGAGTTTAAGTGAACTAGAAGTTTAGTTGATTTCTGGAAGAGTTAATGTAGACGGAAAACATTGTTAAGTAAATGGGCGAGTGTTGTGGGCAGACATTTGGCATGGGAGAGTTAATCAAGAAGAGAAGACTCCCTTTCCAGGGTTGGACCCTCCTCAGGAATGGTGATGCGCACAGGAAACCGAACTGTGTCAAGAGAAAGAAAGCAAGAAGTTTGGATTAAACTCTGTGCCCTTGCTGGCCACACAAGTGAGGCTTCCCATGACAGTGCTTGCTCCTTGGTGGAAACCTAAGATTTTCCCTCTACAGCATGACTCAGGTAGAAGCAGGGAGTCTGAGGACTGCCTTTCTCGGTTGTTGTACTGGGGCATCTACAGCCCGCCTGCCCTTTACACCTTGGTATCCCACAAGAAGCTTGTCAGGCTTAGGCCTGCTAGTGTGAACAACTATCCTCTGCTTTTCTTTAGGCAAAGGATAGAGTCAGAGCTGAAGCTAGAGAACAGAAGTTGAAAGCATCTTTTCACTGAAGAGGACTGAAGGTGGGTTTAGAAATGCTACTAGACTGGGGGGACAGAAGTGGCTTCCCAGAATGAAATGGCAGCTCAGGCAGTAGGAGACCATGAGAGAACGTTTTCGATGTTCAAAGCTCCAACAAGTTTGGCCTCTTTTGTTTGTTTTTTGTTTTGTTTTGTTTTGTTTTAAGCACTAGGCTTAAAGCTAACCTGCATTTGTTAAGTGGAATTATGCATATAATATTAAAATGTAGCCACAAGCGAATGTGAACACTTACTATCCCATAATTCAGAACTCTGAGGCAGGAGAATCTCAATATTGAGGCCTGTCTAAACTACATAGTGAAATCTGGAGTTTAAAAACAAAGACCAGAGTAAATAAACTGCAGTATGTATTTTATGCATGAAATATGGTTCAATGGATACAGATATATGGTAAATGACCTTAGAGGCAGAACATTAGCTGTGTGGAGCCCCTTCCTTCCTCTTTAGTCCCTGAGATAGGTTCCAAAGAACTTCCCTGACATACTGTGGACCTAAACATTTCAACTCTAAATCTTCTAAGCTGGACAGAAAAAATGGATAAGGGGGAATGGAAAGATGTTAGAAAGACTGGTCAGGCTGTCTATTCTGAAGGGCCTGAATGTCCATCAAAAGAGTTTGCATTTCATTTTTCAGACATTGGATATCTAAAAAGTGATTACTTAAGTGTTTGAGATGTATGTATGTATGTTCATACCTCATTATAAGTATTATAACATATATACATATAATGATGTATATAGATATAAGTCTATGCTAAATGAGTGTGAGTGTGTTTGTATTATGTGTGTGTATGTGTGTGTGTGTGTGTGTCTACAGAATACTTGTAGAAGGGACTGTCAGAACAAGCAGCTGGTTCAGCCTGGAGTCTAGGGAGGATCTAGGAGGGGGGCGGAATGTGTAGGGCGAAGCAGGAGTGTTCCATGCAGCGGTCTGTGGGAGGCAGAGTGGGTGGGGCTCCGACAGAGCACGGGGAGTGGGCAGGAGGAGAGGCGTGGAATGAGGATGTCTTCCAGGGTCAGTCTGGATCAGCCACCAGTGAAGCCAGTCCCGCCATCAGGACTGGGTAGTAAAGGCTCCCCAAAACAATGAGGGGTAGGTTTTAGAAAAGGGTTGCTTTGCTTAGGATATTAAGGGTGCTGATTTCAGAGTCCCCAGTCAGTTAGGGACCAGAACAGAAGCTGGGGAGACACTCATGCACCAAAAAATACAATTTAGAAAAGGACAGCAGTGAGAAGAGGGGGTGTGGGCGGGGTTCAGAATCCACATTTACTTGTCTACAGAGGGAATAACATTTGCTTCAATAAGAAGACCCAGTGACAAAGGGCTCCTTTGCAGTTTCTTCATAATTCCAATTTCAATCTTCCTGGTTCTCTCTGTCTGCAGGGCCTGTGCCTGGGTGATGTTCAGTGCTCCGGAGAGCCATGGCCTGATTGCACATGTTAAGAGCATCCCTCCTCGCATAGGACTGGGCTCAGGGGGCTCACATGGAAGACGATGTCAAATGGTGTTCCAGGAGGGGCAGCCCGCAACTAGCGATGACAATTGGGTTTCTGATACCGCATGCACCTTGCCTCTCAGAAAGGATCAATTAAATAAGAAGGCCTGTCAGCTCTCTGAAGGCTGTCTTAAACACCTGGGATTAAAGGCTAAAATGCACAAACAGAAAGAAGCCCTCTTGTTCCTACAGCAAGCGATCATCATTAGTCAAGCCATTCAGGAGAAATCACAATGTCTCTCTTGCCTGCAGTTGCCTTGGCTGGATGCCCACCATCTGGCAGTCCCTTGTCCTCACCTGGCCGACCTATGGAAGGGGGCTCTGAAGTGGAGCAGGTACATATGCCCTCACAGCTCTGTCATGCTGTCATCCACTCCCAGGGACCCAGAGGGGGTGGCTTTTGTGGCACTCTGCAAGAGGCAGGCTTCTCAGCCTTGCTCCCAAACAGGGCTTAGGGTGGGCAGGCACACCTGGGTTTTTTGTTTTCTCTCTTGTGCTGAATGACATGACAGGGCTGCATCTTCTGCACCCATTTTGCAAAGGGTTTTGGGATTAAAGAGCCTATATAAATGGAAATTACCTTATGTTGAAAGGAAAGGTGAAAATATGCATGAGGAAATGGGTAACACTTCCAGTGTCGCAGCTTCCAGGGTCATTTGCATCCCTGAATTTAATGGTTGTTAGTAAGCGACAGACACAGGTAGGATGAGAAGACTGTCCCCTTTCTGGCCCCACCCTGGGCCAGCACCTGTCCTGCTTCATTCTGGAACTCTCTCTGTGCTTCCCCTGACAACCTAACTATGGGCTGTCTCTATGGTCACCCTCCTCCAGATACACTGCAGAAGACTCTCATCCACTAAGATCAAAGGGAAAACACAATGGTACCATTGGCAAGGATTCGGGAGAATCAGAACACCATAGGTTGCTGGTGACAATGTCAACTGTGGTGCATCATGGGAAAATGTTAAACTGTTCAAAGAGAGATTTAGGAAGACTTGATTTAGGCTTTTTTGTTTGGGGGACTGGGGTTTGTTTTTGTGTTTTTAATTTGGGTGGTAGGAAAACAATTACATAGTCAACATAAGTCATCTTTTGAATTTTGATATTTTCTGGGTTCGTGGTCCATGCTGATGATTTTCTTTCCTGCTAGGCAGCTAGCCCAAGAAGATAAACCACCAACACTCTCTCCATGGTAGTGTCTGCAGTGTACAGTTGTGATATTTAGCAGGTGGAGTGTAGGAAAGGCATTTTTAACCTCTGATATTTTCAACTTCTCAAGAGTTTATGGGATGTAATTCTATCATCAGTAAGGGACTAATCTGTGCTCTAACATTGAATATCATGTACCCTGACTTAGCACATCCATTCCTAGTCAACAGAGACCAAATAGTTCATATGTCAGCAAAATATGTGCATGCTGTGGTCACAGCATTATTTCCTCACAGCTCAAAGCTGGACACAGCGCATTTGTTTATCTTTAGTCATCAAGTTTTCTTTACTTAACAAAACAGTTAAGGTTAAGTAGCTTCTCAAATAGAAGTTTTATTTAGATTACAGTTCTGAGGTTCAAGAGTGTGGTAACATTAGTTGATGCAGATGAAGAGCTCAGTGTAAAAACTATCAGATTGTCAGAAGAGTGGGAGGAATGGATGGATGGATGGAGGGGCAGAGGAAGGGAGGGAGGGAGGGAGGGAGAGAGAGAGAGAGAGAGAGAGAGAGAGAGAGAGAGAGAGAGGGAGAGATCAGATGGGAGTCCAGAGTCCACTCAACCAAAAGCATGGCAAACAATGTCTGTAGCCCCATGGTTTGTGATTTTCTGTGAATAGCTCAAAGTCCAACGTAGCTTCCTTACCTTCATCAAGATGGTATTAGGGGCAGAAGGTAAAGCTAAAGAGTTTAGGGGAAATTTATTTTGTACATCTAAAACTTTCAGGCCCATGGTCCTGGTAGTTGGGTGAGGGGACTCCCAAGACCAAGGGAGAAAGAGAAATACTACCATCAGAAATAGGCAGGAGAAAAGTTAGGAGACCTTATCTGAGTCCATTTGACCTGTGAGAGGTGGATTCAAGTTGAGTCCCTGAAGCTCATAAGAACTTTTTAAGTTTACATTAAGAGTTAAAAGTTTTGGTATGGGGCTGGAGAAATGGCTCAATGGGTAAGAGCGCCGCCTGCTCTTCCAAAGGTCCTGAGTTCAATCCCCAGCAACCACGTGGTGGCTCACAGCCATCTGTAATGTAATGTGATGCCCTCTTCTGACCTGCAGGTGTACATGCAGGCAGAACACTGTACATAGTAATAAATAAATAAATCTTTAAAAAAAAAGTTTTGGTATGTTAGCATTGACACTGTTTGTCATCTGTATTGAAGTCCACATTGTTAAAAATACAGTAGACCCATGCTTTGAGTCATGGTAAAAGCTTGGAAACCCAAAAATGATTCTGGGTCAAAGTATTAACATTTTTTTCTAGAGATCTGGGTATATAGAGGGCTGGACAGAGATGTTTTCAGAACAATTAAGATGCACTTTTAAGGCTATTCTTAGAAGATAACCAAAGGAAATGTAAAATCTTGAGCTTGTGACTATGATAATAGTGGCCAACGCTTACCAGAGCGAGATTAATAGCTTATCAGAACTCCATTGTTAACGTTAAAACGCTGAACTTTTGAAGTTTTAATACAACAATAGCGTAGAGAGGAAAGAAATCTGAAACATTTTTCATTTTTCATATACCTTAAATTACTTCCTTATACTTTTACAAATTGCATTTACACACCTTAAAATGCCTTCTTAGATCTTTATAACTCAGAGAAACTTTAATTTTTTTCCCTCATCCAACCATTTACCATGAGATACAAGTAGTTCCTTATTGAGAAGTCATAGAAAAGCAAGCTCCTTAAAATAAAGGAATAGTAAAAAGGTACTTTGAAACCTGTTTTATGAATTTATCTCTCTTCAAAGTCTGGTAGCAAGGTAAACTGCCTTTCTTGAAAGGGAAAATTTTTAATTAGCATTAAAGCAACCAGAACAGCAGAGCTCTCTAACTCATAAGTGCAGGTCGACAGGTATGCCAGCCCAAGGTCCCAGATGATAAGTCACAAAGAATGCGGAGATAGGAGACAAAGGTGTTCCAGGGACCGGCTGGCCATAAAAGATAGGGAAAATACACAAGGACAAATTCCTGAGAGAAACAGGTACTGGACATGGTCGAGTGAGTAATGAGCCAAGACCCCTCATCTGATCTTATGGTGTCTGCTTAATTCCCCCCTTGAGGCCCGCACACAATGTTCCAGGTTTGAGTTTAACCAGATGTGTCCTTAGCTCAGATAAACATCTATCCTTGGGTTCCAAGAAAGGCAGGAACCAAGGACTGTACCCATGTGATTAAGTCTGAGCTTACCCCAGATCTGCCTATGCAATTTGCTGATGTTCAAATGTTTGAAACAACCAATCGTGTGTGGCCGTGCCAAAACTTCCCACTCCCCCCGACCCTTGCCCATATAAACCCCTAACCCCTGGGCTTCTGGGTCGACCCCTTTGTCTCCTGCGTGAGATACGTGTCGACCCGGAGCTCCGCCAATAAACTGCCTCATGTGTTTACAGCAAGACGGTCGTTTGTGTGTCTTTGGGTGCGCGCCATCCCGAGGCTTGAGTGAGGGTCTCCCTTCGGGGGTCTTTCATTCTCAGCTGGAGACCTAGCAGTTCTACTAAAGTGAGACCTGAGGCCTGCTTGAAATGAAGAAACAAGGCAGCTGCGGCGTGGGGAAGGAGCTGGGATGCTCGCTGCTGTTGAACTATTAAAGCTACAGTTAGTCAGTCAGTATCATTAGAGAGCTGGGAAGAATAAATTATAGCAGGAAGTCCAAATGGCCTGCATGTCCATTAAATGAGAGAATCGTTCCTGTTACCTGGATGGTTGCCCTAGGCTCCAATAGTCTCAATGGCTTTGTTAGGGCAATGGCTATAGGTTTTCAGCTGTCATAGAGGGCAGCATTTAATCCTCAGCTGTCTCCTAAAGGAGCATGGGCCTTTGGCTGCCAGACTCAGGTCACAGAGGATTTCCTGTGGAAAAAGGGCTTGGGAAAAATTCACGTTACTTTGAGCAAGCAGAGTAGAGCAATGAACCCAAGAGTATCACAGCTTAAGCAGAGCCCTGGCAACAGGAGAGGCATGAGGCAGTTTTCCCTAGTGGTCAGGGTTACCAAAATTTAGATGGCCTGTTTGTGTCCCATCTATCTTCCTTGGAAAACATAGGGTCCTGGTAAGAACTGGCATGTCTATCATGGGAACTTTTATATTAAACATTTTAAGTGAGGTATGCAGCAGATCTCTGAAGAGTTTGAGGGCCATTTATTAAATATGCCTGGGATTAAACTTAACCTTGAAATACATTAACTTGTATGTCTTAATTATCTTTAATAGTTTATAATAAGTTAGTAGCTTATATAAGATTGTAATGTTAAGGATTTATCCTTGTTAAGTTTAAACCTTAAGTATTTTAGTTGAAGAATTAATTGAAGATCCTATAGCATCAAAATAAAACATTAAACTATAAATATAGTAACCTTCAAACCACAATGCAGTCCACAGGAGACCTGAAACCTTCTGATCCTTTTATAGTGTACCATTAGAGAATATGACAGGTTTTCATATGACTTGGTTTATGCAAATACCTGAAGCTTAACAAAGTGAGCAAAGACAAAGAAGCTAGACACATATTACTCTGAACCTGAGTAGTCCTTAGGAATTTATAAACCATATTTAACAAATATACCTTATTTATTAAACATATATTGTTACTTATCTGAGTTTTCTAGAATCCTGATGTTGAACAGTTAGGGGTAAATCTCTCAGTCAGCCTTTGTTAATCTGAGTAGAACTTTATAATCTTAAAATTTTATCATTATACAAAAATCTATAGCAATCCAAAGCATTTGGAGACTGAATGTTGTCTCCTTAGTCTAAGAAGGAGATATAATGACTTCATTCATTCTAAGAAGTTTTATAATTGCTGCTTTATGCCACACAGTGAAGTCACAAGCATGTACTCTAATTAGTCCATGTAACGATAACTAGTCCACCAACCAGTCCAGCTGGTCAGTTATTGGGGGGCCAAGGGGGGTCGCAACCTGTATTTAAAGAAATGGGCGAGAGAGACGTAGAGCTCAAGCGAACAGTTGCTTGTCAAGAGCCATTTATTGAAGGTAATGGCAGGCTTTTTAAAACCTGCTTTAGTGAGGGCGGGGGTACGCAAGGAGAGTAGTGGAAAAGTACAAAATCTTCTGGGTTGAGCCCCGGGAACATTTGCAAGGGGAGGGGTCTTCCAGGTGAGACAAAGCAGGATGTCTCTGTGGTTATCTTAGGATCAGATCGCTGTCTTCTCAGGACTAAGCCGGATGCCTTGCATACCTAATGAGTGGCCCAGCAGGATGTTTGCTGCAAATACTGAATGGGTGGGGGTCGGCCTCAGGCCTTTTGGTCCCTGGCATCTTCACCCCTTTTGTTTATTTTGGCCTGAGGGAGACCTTACAGCCCAGCGAATGACTTTTAGGAGGTCACCAGTCATTGTTACAGGATGGCGGTATATTTAAGAATCACTATTGTCCAAGTGTTTCAGGACAACAGTTATTCTGGACCGGCCAAATTCCCAAGGAAAGGGGGCCTCGCGATGGCCTGAGCCTGCTAGAGGATCGATGCTCAATCTTACCACGCCTATGGTCTGTCCTCCCACCAAGGACCGACCGACGTCTGATAACCGAGACTTATTCGATCGCTCCGTCTCTGACTTACCAGGCACTATCGCGGGTCAGGTCAAGGTGGGCTCAGGCCAAAAGATATAGGGGAGGGCTTGCACAGGTTTACCAAAGGCACCGAGGGCACAACCAGGCTCGCCATCCAGCATTCTGCATCCTCAGGAACTGCAAAGGCCGCCCATAGGAACTGCAAAGGCCGCCCATAGTTAACCGACTGAGGCGTAGGTGAAATCTCCTGGATGGAAATAGAAGTCTCATTTGAGTCCTGTCTCCAGGCTGCGGTAGTGAACCTGGATATTCTTGGTGGCAGCTTCAACCTGACTTTTAACAAACCCTGTAAGACGGTTTAAAGTCCATGGGTCAAAGGATAATAGAAGGAGAACACCAACGAGGGGCCCGAGCAGGGTGGGGAGAAGAGTAGTAAGCCAGGGGGAGGCAAGGTTAGGGTTGGGGAAATTCCCCCTTTCAGAAAATTTAAAAATGAGTCGGGGTCATGAATAGTAAAACGGGGAAGAAGAATAACAAGGACACACCAGTCTTTGGAGGAAAGGAAGGTAGGGGCATAGACGATCGAGGTTAAACCAGAGGAACAAGCAAAATGGGTGTTATTTGGCGCGGGAATGTAGGGGAGGGAGAGGTAGGGAATGACAGTCTGGGCGCGAACGCCGCTGAGGGGAAAAGGAGGGAGCATATGGGGACCCAGGAGGCAAGTTCCTATGCCGGAAACGGACTGGAGGGTAATGCGATTGTCGGGAGCTAAGCCGGTGAGGGTGGGGTAACATTAGTAAAGAGCAAGGTGGAAAGAAGAGCAATATCCTCGTAAAAGGGCGGGGAGGGGGAGAAACACATCCAACATTCAGGAAATGACAAGGAGGAGTCATTTTTCAAGGCCCATATGGAGGCATTTGCCAACTGGAGAATAACATCAGCCGAACTGGGGGGGGGGCCCACGGGGAGGGTAGGTCGGAAGGGAGGGGGTGAAATGGACCGAAGGAGGACGTCCGAGGGGGTGGGCGGGGAGGGAGGCATGTGGGTGGCGGGTTTAGGCGGGGGACCAGGAGCAGGAACGGGAACAGGATGATGGAAAATATGATTAGGCCCAACCACTGCAGTGCCCTTATTGGATACCTTTTTCAGGAGGTGTAACCTGAACGTAAGTCCAAAATCGTACTCTGATTTATAAACACGGAGGCCCCATTTAAATCCACGACCCGTCCAACTGGCACGTTTACCGGGCTCAGTGAAGCGAATGGTCAGGGGGTTGCACCAGCCATTGGTGACTGAACGAGCTGCATTGCAAAGGTCTTTAACGGCCTCACCATAGGGCTGAGGATGAACCCAGGAATCAACAATGATGTAGTCCCAAGAAGAGGATGGCTTCCAGTACGTGTCGCCACTGGTCTCACACCCCCAAGAGGCACAGTAAAAATCTTGGGCCCCACCACAGCGGTGGTTATCAGGACGGGGCCGATGAGAGGGTCCCGGGCAAACATAGAGTCCTCCGGCCCAAGCAATCCCATCCTGGTGTAAGGTTTTGTGGAGCATGATGCGCTCCAGGTCATTACGGCAGCCGGGGCTGGGACCACCAACCGAGCGAGAGAAAGGGGGTATCTCCTCGGGAGCCTTAGGCCAAAAAATGTCTTCCACGCCCCAAGAAGAGGGGCCTCCCAGGGCCAGGGCACAGAGGTCAACCTGTAAATCGGGCCACTGGGGGTTAATGCCCTGAGAGGAGGAGGAATTAACAATATCTCCCACTTGGTTAATAATGACCCAGGTAAAATTATAGATTGTATAAGGCTGAGGTTGGCGCAGGAATGCGGCGAGAATCACTTCAGGAAGGCAGAGGCAAAGGAGCGACGCGGTGAGTAGCAACATGATGAATCGGCGGTATCTTTTTTATCCTAAAAAAGAGCACAATTACATCTTTTCCTCAGGGGAGTTCCCTGGGAGAGGGGGGTTAAAAGGTTTGATTAGGCGCTCAGGTAACCAGCGCGCATTTTGTTCTTTTTGATCATAAATGCAGGCATGACCTTTGCCCCAAATAAGGACTGGGTCGGGTCCCTGCCATTGGTGGGTCAGTGGATCCTTCCACAGAGCCTTGGCATAGGTGGAGGAGGTGGAAGAGTGCCAAAGGCGATCGGCCGCCGAATGGCCAAGATCATCCTTTTGTAGAAAATTTAGGACGAACAATGCATGATTGAGAAGCAGGCGAGGCCCTGCTGTAGAGGGATATAGGATTCCTTTGGAAAACTGTAATTTATTAAGCATTGTTTTAAGTGTCTGGTGGGCCCTCTCGACAATTCCTTGTCCTTGGGGATTGTAAGGTATCCCCGTAACATGTTTAATCTGCAGTTGGGCACAAAAGGACTTGAAGGCAGAGCTTGTATACCCAGGGCCGTTATCAGTCTTTAATGTAAAGGGTTTGGGGGCAACAGTAAGGCAATACAAAACATGATCAATAACATCTCTAGTAGCCTCTCCAGCGTGCGGAGAGGCGCAAATAAATCCACTAAAAGTATCTATAGACACATGAATATACTTAAGTTTCTTAAAAGAGGAGAAATGAGTAACATCCATTTGCCAGACCTGTCCAGGCATGAGGCCACGAGGGTTGACTCCCGTATGTGGCTCGGGAAGAAAGGTGACACATGCCTGGCATTCTTTAACAATAGCCCGGGCTTGTTCCCGAGTGATGGAGAACATGTGGCGGAGGCTTTGGGAATTAAGGTGGTGGAGGGCGTGAGCCTCCCTGGCCATAGCAACGGGGTCGCTGGCGGATGGAACGGCCAGCCCTGAAAGCAGGGGGCGCGTGGCTGAGTCCACCTGGGCATTAAGTGTAGTCAGAGGCCCTGGCAGGGTAGAGTGAGCACGAATATGACCAACGAAAAAAGGCTGAGAGCGCAAAAGAATAAGCTGTTGGATACGGGAGAAGAGAGGGGAGGCATTAGTAGCAGGCTTAATACGAGGAACCGTCTCGAGGAGTGGAACAGAGGACGCGACATAGGCACTATCAGTATATAGATTAAAGGGAGTATGGGGAAGCAATGTAAAGGCGTGTGCGACAGCTTCCAGCTCAACAAGCTGAGCAGAGGTATGGGGGGTTTGTTTTTGCAGGATAGCTCCGTCCACAGAGAGGGCAGCTACCCCGGTAGAGGAGCCATCAGTAAAAACCAGGGAAGCTTGGGGGAGGGGTCTGGAGCGGGTGACTCTCGGAAAGATGACAGGTTGTCGCTGCAGGAATTGAATTAGTTTATCTGGGGGATAATGATTATCTAATAGGCCGCAAAAAGAAATACAGGAGACCGCCCAATCATCTGAATTTTGAAAAAGCCACCTTATTTGTGTGGCCGAGTAAGGCGTGATAATAGAGTGAGGGTCCCTTCCGAAGAGCCTGGTGGCCGCTTCCCGCCCCTGCCGAATGAGAGACGCAACCAGAGTAGGATAAGTAGGAAGGACCTTAGTGGAGGGGGAGGGGAGATGAAGCCAAAAAAGAGGGGCCCGTTGCCAGAGCAGTCCTGTGGGGGCAAAGAGGGAAGGAAAAATTATGAGCGCGAAAGGCTGGGTAGGGTCATAATAGGAGATGGACTGGTGGAAGATGGCGTCTTCGACCTTTTGTAGGGCCACAGAAGCTTCAGCAGTGAGACTGCGTGGTGAAGAAGGGTCAGAGTTGCCTTTTAAAATATCAAAAAGGGGTTTAAGCTCTCCAGTAGTGAGCTTAAGGTAGGGGCGCAGCCAGTTAATGTCCCCCAAAAGCTTCTGAAAGTCATGAAGTGTTCTAAGGGTGTCTCGGCGGAGCTGGACCTTTTGGGTCCTAACCGAAGAGGTCCCAAGTTCATAGCCCAGAAAAAGAAAAGGGGGGTGTTGTTGTATTTTGTCTGGGGCAATTTTAAATCCCAGATGACCCAAACTCTTAACAAGTTCCTGGGTGACTAGAGAGAGCTCAGCCGTGTTAGGGCCAGCAAGTAAGATGTCATCCATGTAATGAATAATATATAAATGTGGGTACCTAAGGCGTAGCGGGTCGATGGCCTGGGCTACATATTTTTGACAAAGAGTGGGACTGTTGGCCATGCCCTGAGGAAGTACCCGCCATTGAAATCTGGGTGAGGGCCCCACATGATTAACGACAGGGAGGCTAAAGGCAAAACGTTTGGAATCGTCAGGGTGTAGGGGAATGCAAAAGAAGCAATCTTTAAGGTCGAGAACAAGTTTATGAAATCCTTTAGGGATAGCTACAGGAGAGGGGAGACCAGGCTGCAGAGCTCCCATGGGCATCATGGTCTTGTTAATTTCCCTGAGGTCCTGGAGGAGTCGCCAGGCACCATTCTTTTTTTGGATGACAAAAATGGGGGTGTTCCAGGGAGAGGTAGAGGGCTCAACATGGCCTGCATCAAGTTGCTCCTGCACCAGCCTTGAGGCTGCGGCCAGTTTATGGGAAGGAAGGGGCCACTGATCGATCCAGACAGGAGAATCAGTTCTCCAAGTAATTTTATCGGCCTGGAGTGCAGGGGGAGAAGTGGCCCTTATAAAAAATTTTGTTTATATCCCAGCCCTTGGCGACTAATCCTAGGCATAGGGACAATGGGCTCGAGACGCCCCTGTCCCAGCTTGCCGAAGCCCTGGCCTGGCAGATAGCCTTGATCTAAAAGCTGATGCATGACAGGAGAGGAGGGGCTATAGATAAAGACCCCCATCTGAGAGAGTATGTCCCGGCCCCATAGATTAACGGGTAACCCGGGGACAATGAACGGTTGCACCGTCCCCGTCTGGCCATCAGGGTCAGTCCAGCGAAGGACCTTAGAACTTTGAAGGGTGTTGGTAGATATTCCGATGCCCTGAAGGTGAGTAAGGGAGGGCTGACAGGGCCAAGACGATGGCCAAGAAGATTGGGACAGGACCGTCGAATCTGCCCCGGAATCAATGATGCCTTCAAAGGGGCGGCCATCAAGCCTTAGTGTAAGATGGGGTCTATCAGAAGTTAAGCGTTGGACCCAAAAAGCGGAGGGGGGCAGGGAGGGAGTCGGGGCGGCGGGAGGAGAGACAACAGAGTCAGCCAGGGTTAACGGAAGGGCCCAGGCCAAAATCTGACCAGGAGAGATGGAGAGAGGGCCCTGGGTAGCGGCGGCAAGGAGGAGCGTAGGAGAAGGGAGCGGGTGTTTTAGAACGAGGGGATAGATGAGTAGCCCGATAAGGGCAGAAGAGGCGCGGCCGAGGACCAGGAGGGGAAGAGGGGGAGGGTTTCCATAGAGGGAGACAGGCAAGGACAAGGTTCCATCCTCGGGCGTCAGTATTGTAGAGGTGGTGGCACGGAAGTCCAATCCTGTGGGGGAGGGCAAGGGGCCGCCGCTGGAATGGGAGGAGGTTGGGTTTGGGAGGTGGGGTAGGAGGTCTGTGGATGGAAGCGGGTCTGTAGATTGGAGGGAGCCTGTGACACCGGTCCCGACGCAGGCTGGAATTGGATAGGGTGAGGGGCCCGGGACTGGCCCCCAGAGGAGTTTCCCGAACGCGGGGGGAGAGGGTTACCCATGGCATCAACAGTGGAACGGCAGGTGTTGGCCCAATGACGACCTCTACGGCAACGAGGGCAGAGCGTAGTAGGGGGGGGCCGGGCCACAGGTCCCCGGAATCCAGTGGGTGGCGGAACGACCGGACCGGTGGCTGTCCAGCCTGTGAGGGTGGGCGATTACGCTCATTTGGGCAGGCGCAGGCAAAATGTCCCGATTGGCCGCACCGGAAACAGGAGGCCCCGCTAGGGAGGGCTCTGACGGCCATAATGGCCTTGGTAAACTTATCAGTTAGGGGATCAACCTCTCGGCAAAGCTGAATCATCTCATCAAGATCCCTGCCCTTATATTTGTGTCTAAGAACTGCCTTACAGGCTGAGTTGGCATTTTCAAAGGCCAATTGTGTAAGAAATTTACTGTCGGTCTGGCCAGGACCAAGGGATCTTTCTGAAGCCTCCAGGAGGCGCGCAGCGAAGTCGCTGAAGGGCTCCTGAGGTCCCTGAAGAATCTTGGTAATAGGGGACAGGGCAGAGCCCGTGGAAGCAATAGTTCTCCAAGCAGCGAGGGCGGCAGAACTAGAATGGGAAAGTAAGGAAAAGGGGAGTGCATGCTGTTTTTCGTCAGTGGCATATTTGCCCTGGCCAAGGAGTTTGTCAAGAGACCATTCACGGGTCTCGCGATGTCCCTGCTGTACGTTTTTTCGGATAAGGTCACGGCAACGATCAGCCCAGTCCGCCCTCCAAGAAAGGAACTGTCCTCGAGTGAGGACAGTCTGTGCAGTGGTGATCCACTCATTGGGCGTTAGATGGCCTCCATCTGCCAAATCATCAAGGAGGGAGAGTGTGAACGGCGCATTAGGTCCGTAACTACGGACAGCCGTGTTAAGTTTTTCTAGCTTTTTAAATTTGAGTTTATGATAAGCAGTGGGGGTAGGGTCAGGAGCCGTTCCACCACCTTTCTGTTCTCCCTCCGAACCTGAGGAATCATGCTCACTATCAGAATCTACAAGGGCCGCGGACGACTGGGAGGGTGTAGGGGCAGGTGGCTCTCCCGAAGCAGCGCCTGAATCAGTGGCCTCAGTTTTTGCCCCGCTCAGGGCGGGCTGGCTCTGGGAACGGGTGACAGGGAAAATAAACGGGGCTGTGGAGGAAATGCGCGTTGTTAAAAGTGAAAGCCGTTGTTGAAGTTGAAGAATCTTCGTCGCATGGGAGATCTGGTGTTGGAGATGGGCCTCCGTCTGGCAAAAGCAGTTTGGGAGGGAACAAGGTGGCGGGAGCCGGGAGGCAGGGTAGGGCTTAGTAAGGGGAGGGGGAAGAGTGAGCAAGGTAGAGGAGGGAAAGGTTGGCGCCGCGCGGAGGAGGCCATCATCGGAATGATATCGAGCAGCCTCCTCCTCAAGGGTGGCAGCAGCATCCGGATCCAAGGGCTCATCTGGGGCCTGAGAAAGGAAAATGGCGGAATGGCGGGAGGCGCGTGAAGGCGCAACCGACGGAGGGGGAACAGGAGAGGCTGGCAGACTGGACCGGACAGAGGGTGCCCTTTTTGGGGGAAAAACAGGGACACAAAGTGGTGAACACCCGCGTTCCATAGCGGAAATGGGGTCCTCATAGGTGGGAGGAAGCGACGGATAAAGACGGCGGGGGGAAGGGGAAGGCTTGGACGCAGGCGCAGGGGAAAGATTTTTTAAGGGCTCCGAGGATGTAGGAGGAACAGAATCGGGGGGCATGTCAATGAGCGTAAGAGAGGAACCCTGCAGAGAGGAACAGGAAGGAACACGAGAAGGAGGGAGAGATTCGCGCAGGCAGAGTTCAGCCACGGAGAGGAGCTGCCTCTGTCCGCTTTCGTTTTCGCTGGACTCAATTATGTCCCGTATAAGGCCCCAATAAGAAAAAATACTGTTCGACACCGCTGTATTACCATCTTTTTTAATAAGTGCATTAAGCTCACGCCCCACCTTTTGCCACTTTTCAGAATGAATAGTAGGTCCATCAATCATGAACCAGGGACAGGTCTGGTCAATAAAAACAAAAAACTCAATCAAATGTTTCTTTTTTACCCTAATACCCCTCTCTCTGAGTACGTCCTTTAAGCCTCTTATGAACTTTGCTTCCTTGGACAGCGAATGGCCCATTCTTGAGATATGCGAACGGATGACTCACCTAATGACGAAGCCGGCCGGGCGAACTCGGCTGGTCATGAAAACTCCTGTGGACCGGTCCCTTAATCCGTTCGGGAAGAAACCCGCACCTCGAGTCCCACGTCGGGCGCCAGATAATTAGTCCATGTAACGATAACTAGTCCACCAACCAGTCCAGCTGGTCAGTTATTGGGGGGCCAAGGGGGGTCGCAACCTGTATTTAAAGAAATGGGCGAGAGAGACGTAGAGCTCAAGCGAACAGTTGCTTGTCAAGAGCCATTTATTGAAGGTAATGGCAGGCTTTTTAAAACCTGCTTTAGTGAGGGCGGGGGTACGCAAGGAGAGTAGTGGAAAAGTACAAAATCTTCTGGGTTGAGCCCCGGGAACATTTGCAAGGGGAGGGGTCTTCCAGGTGAGACAAAGCAGGATGTCTCTGTGGTTATCTTAGGATCAGATCGCTGTCTTCTCAGGACTAAGCCGGATGCCTTGCATACCTAATGAGTGGCCCAGCAGGATGTTTGCTGCAAATACTGAATGGGTGGGGGTCGGCCTCAGGCCTTTTGGTCCCTGGCAGTACTCTATAACCTCAGTAAAGATGGCTGCTATTCACATGGTTGCTATGGATCTAGTTTGTTTCATAAGAATTGAATCCAAGTTACATATGCAGTATATTCTAAACAAGAGCTGAATCATATATATATGTTGCAGCACACACAGTATGTTGCAGCAAATCAATATTACCCATATATGATTTTTAATTATAAGCCTTTAGTTGTAAGGTTAAAGACAAGTTTGTTACAGGTTTTATGGATTCTTTAATCACACCCAGTGAATTTACAAATCCTGACATAAAGTTCCTTGGGCGAGAACTCATTCATACCACTCTCATGGTTTTGGCACCAGATGAGTGAAAAAAAAGAAATAGAAAAGAAGGACATGCCTGCTCCTAGGTACAGCAGAGAAGAAGGTTTATTGTAGATAACAGGGAGAGCATAGTAAAAGGCAGGGACATCTGGGAGAGTCCAGAGTGGACATGACCCTGATCCATGTGCAGAGAAGGGGGAGGGGACAGGGGAGAGCCAGCAGAACACATGGTAGATGAAAAGGGGGCAAGTGACCAAACTGGCTGGATGGGGAAGGGCATCTGGGGGGACAGGAAGGGCATCTGGGGGGACAGGAAGAACAAAGAGAAGGCTTAGAGACAAGAAACTTTTGAGCCCTGGCTACAGACAGAGGATGCTGCAGAAGGAAGCTGAGAGACCACCAGCTAGTGAGCAGTGTGTACTGTGTGTGCATAATAATAGCTAGTGAGCAGTGTGCACCCATGTGTGCAATAATAGCTAGTGAGCAGTGTGTACCTGTGTGTGCAATAATAGCTAGTGAGCTGTGTGTACCTGTGTGTGCATAATAATAGCTAGTGAGCAGTGTATACCTGTGTGTGCATAATAATAGCTAGTGAGCAGTGTATACCTGTGTGTGCATAATAATAGCTAGTGAGCAGTGTGTACCTGTGTGTGCAATAATAGCTAGTGAGCAGTGTGTACCTGTGTGTGCATAATAATAGCTAGTGAGCAGTGTGTACCTGCGTGTGCATAATAATAGCTAGTGAGCAGTGTGTACCTGTGTGTGCATAATAATAGCTAGTGAGCAGTGTGTACCTGCGTGTGCATAATAATAGCTAGTGAGCAGTGTGTACCTGCGTGTGCATAATAATAGCTAGTGAGCAGTGTGTACCTGTGTGTGCATAATAATAGCTAGTGAGCAGTGTGTACCTGTGTGTGCATAATAATAGCTAGTGAGCAGTGTGTACCTGTGTGTGCATAATAATAGTTAGTGAGCAGTGTGTACCTGTGTGTGCAATAATTGCTAGTGAGCAGTGTGTACCTGTGTGTGCATATTGCAGCCGGCCTACTACTTTGCGTTTTCCTTTTATACTAGACCTGGCTCCCTGCCACCTTCCATTTTGCAACAAAATTACAGATCCATCAACTGTAACTTAGAGACAGGACATTTACAAAGTGTGTGTGTGTGTGTGTGTGTGTGTGTTGGGGAAGGCTTAATGAATTAGGAAGTGGAAAGTGGAGGGAGACTAGTAGGCAGAAACAAACCACTTGTAGCAGAGAAAAGAGAAATAGGGAATGGGGAATCTTTTTCAATCCCCATCATTTGCAAAGGTTTTGGATTTGGATTTGTAAAGGTTCCAAATAGTATTGGGATCTAGGTTGCCGCAGCCATATGGACTGATTATCTAACAGGTGTTTGAGGCCAAACTTGGTTGCAAAAGCGAATAACTCAGGGCCTGGAGATTTTCTAAAAGGCAGCCTAAGGGGGCACCAGAGGGTACGAACAATACTGTTCCTATGGGTGAGAAAGAGAGGCATGTCCCAAGCCTGTAGTCAAGCGTGTCTCCAGGACTCAGAGAGGACTGGGTGAGGAAGACACAAGCTGTTCAGTGGGTCATCATGACACTCAGTCACCTCAGGGCTGACAGTGGGCTTTCGAGTGAAGCCAAAAGGCAAAATATCTAAGCTCAAGAATGAAGCCTCACCCAAAAGAAAGGGTCAGGAGCAGGGTTGGTGAAATGGGTCAATTGTGGCCTTAAAGACTGTAGCTCAAAGCACCTCTGCCTCCACGAGTACCAGAGGGGCGCTGGACACTCAGGGGAGTGTTCACGCCAATACAGAGGGATCACTTACTAATTGCCAGGGACAGCTGGAGAGTGATGGATTGGTGAGCTGGAAGGTGAATCCGTGATGTGTAGGGCAGATGGGTGGGGTCCCAGTGTGGCTCTGACCCTGGAGGGGAGCACAAACATTGGGAGAACCTATCCAAGTCATGGGACCAATGGAAAGGTTTTTTTTTTCCCCCAGTGAAAGAATATCTTGGAGATTGGGGCCAAGGAATGCCAGAAAAATCCTACCGCACAACAGACTCTACACAAGAGATTTACTGGGGGAGGGGACACAAATGGCTGCCTCTGAGCAACATGGGAAAAGACAGAGGTAGGCCAGGTTGTGGTGGCAGGCTTTATAGAAGACCTGGGGCATGTGAATAGGGAAGGCATGCAATGATGGAAATGTGTTGCCTTGGTGATGATAGGGCCATAGGTGCTGGGTCATTGAAAGCAAGAAGGAGCCTGGTTCTGGAATGGGGGAGGTTCTCACCTGACTAACAGGTACCTGGAGGACAGTCCAGCTGACCTTGGCTGCTTCCCAGCTTCCTAATTTCTTCTATTAGTGTAATTCAAAGTCACCAGACTAGCTGCTTAATGGTACCCCATTTCTAGAACTGGCTCATGCTGTGCAAAGGCCCTTCCTTCCTTCCTTCCTTCCTTCCTTCCTTCAGTCCTTCCTTCCTTCCTTCCTTCCTTCCTTCCTTCCTTCCATCCTTCCTCCGTTCCTCCCTCCCTTTCTTCCTTCAGTCCTTCCTTCTCTTGAAATCCTTATAATAAAACTTCTTTCTAAAACTCATGCTTCTGTGGCTTATAAACTTCCACGTTAAATTTCTTTTGAGACAAGAGCCAGCAGCAACTGACTCAGAAGTTTTTTCAAGATCATGAGCTTTAAGCAGCCTAACGCCTGAGGGAAAGGCCACTTAAAAAGTCGCAGTTGCTCTCAAAATCCCTGCTTCCTCGCACTCCGTATGGCATTGGCCCTCAACAGAAGAGCTGTGCTGCAGGCGTGGCTGTGGACGACAGAGGTACACGAATGGTCTTTGCAGAGCCACTAGTGCTTATTGGGGGTTTTGACTTACAGAAGTGTGTTCACTTTGTGAAACTTCTCAAGACACACACCTAGTCTGTGTCTGTATAATATTCCAACAACACACACACAAAGCAACAGAAGCCCATGACCCTTCTGATGATGGGGCTGCAGCTCTCAAATCAAACCTCCGACTATTGCTTCAAACACTCAATGTCCACATCGGAAGCTTGAGCTTGCCATCCTGACTGTTTCTGTGTTGTGACTTCCCAGCTGTGCTGTTTTCTGTTCCAATATCACTCCAACCCTTGGTGTGCTCAAGAAGCTGTGCACTTAGCTTGTCTTGGTGCTTCTGCATGGACTTCTCTCTCCTGTTTGTCAACTCGATGACCCAACTCTAAGAAAACATCAGGTTCTCTGGAAAACTGTCCCTGCCCCACTGTGCACACCACATGCTTTTGTGTCTTCTCTGTTTACACTGTTATTGAACGCCTTCTGCTTTGCTCAGGGCGAGCCCTCCTATGTACTTGTTAAATTCATGATTTTGCTTCTGGGTGACCTGTGTTAATAGGTATAATGTTTCAAAGATCTTCCTGACATGACAGATGCAGAGGCTGCTTGGGAATTATGGACCTGACCATTTCCCATTTCCTGCTCTGTTTACTTAAAACCACTGCTCCAGCCCGGTCAAGGAAGAGTACTCTGTGGCCTTCCAGACTTTTTTTGTGGCAACCTTCTTGTGCACACTATCTTTTGATGGATTTGGAGGCAGCTGCAAGTAGAAGATAATTTTATTTTTCTCTTATCTTTGAGGAGGTGAGAATGAGAAATAAAAAAAAGATGGTGTACTTGTTTATTTCAAGTTAAAATAATATTTTAATCTACAAGGCACACATGAAAATAAGATAGAGTCAAATTCTCCATATTCTTAGGATTCTTAATGCTTTCTTGGGCTGCAGTTCATCCCCCCACAAGATAAAATAATTTTCAAAGTAAGTTTCTAAATATCATATTTCCATATCTCAAGGATATGGTCTCTGCATATTGAATTGATCATAATGTGATTCAGGTATAATCTTCCAATGTTCCAGTCAGTTATTCAGTACAGAATAAAAGTGAATATTAGGAAGTAGATAAATTACTGCCTGTTAGAATCTACTTATATAAAAGTACACTATTATAAGCATAGAGAGAGGGGGAAGAGAACCTAGGCTGTATACAAAGATGTTTAGATGCTTCCAGGCTTGTAGAAGCACACCAGAAACCAATGAACCCAAATTTACACTAATTGCAGACATATGGACATTGGGCTCCCCCTACCCACATACTTTTCATTTTATGTACACCAATTCCAAGCCCCATACTCCCCCCAACCTCTGAAATTACAGCCATCTAATTCCACATCTACCCTGGAGATAGAAATGAGCTAAAAAGAGACTTTCTAATCAGCTCGTATAATTATGCAGTCAGATGGAAAATACTGATAAGTAAGTCTTATTCTTAGTTGTGAGTCTTGCATATTTGGAGGAAAATGGGTGGGTTCCAGCATGACTTCCCTGAGCAGGCTTGCTCTTCACAGGATGCCTTAAACACGTTGCAAGGGAAAGCGATGTGTTCGGGTTCACGTTGTATTATTGGCATGACTCATACTTACTTTAAGATGCCCTCAGTCCTTTCTTATGGGGTGAAGACCTTTGTGTAACCTGAGTCAGAAGGCAGTGGAACTGCTTCCCTAAGCAGCCGCAAAGGAAGGAGCCAGCTCACAGCGGGCTCACCTCAGAGAGATGCCAGGATTCACACCACATGGTTCACTGGCTTCAGAGCAGATGTCCTGATTCGTGCCCAGGTCACTGGCATTGGTGGCTGGCTTGGCTGCTCCCACTGCTGTCTTAGGAAACTCAAAGGTGTCTAATAGAACTATCTCTCTGGATTCAGAGTACCAGAACATGCTAGAAGCCTCCATCTCCCACGAACCAGTGCAAAATAAACACTTGCCAGTTTCTTCTTGCAATACGCCTCAGGAACACAGAGACTCTGTCCCCAGAGTGACTCGCAGGCTTAGGCACACTATCAGGGGACCTCCAGAATTAACAACACTAATGGCTACAAACAAGCAGTGTCTTACTCAGAGGATGGAAGAAGTCCTTCTGTATCAGCTATGCATTGCTCACCTACTTCCGGGTAATGAAACAAAGGCAGCCTGGAGTTTGAACTCTCTGTATTCCTGGATTCCAGTATGGTCCCTGGCATTTGTGACAACTCACTTCTCTGTATCTCTGGCATCCTCCTAGGGTACTTTGGTGGCAGCTCACGTAGTTGTTTGTTCTACCAAACCAAACCAAACAAAACAAAACAAAACAACAACAACAACAACAAAAACCCAACCAAACTTGATGCACTGAATAGTGGCTACCAAGTCTTAAGACTTTAATATCCCATGTACTGTAAAGGTTTTCTGGTTGTTTAGGAACTCACAATTTGTTGCTGCAGTTCAACCAGCCCTCTGCCATCATCGTTTACCATCTCAAAGCCTTGACCTTCTAGATGACATTCTTGTTTTTATTTATTTACTTTCCATCCATGATAATGACCATGCAAACCAATAAACATATTGCTTGGGAAGGTATCTGGGGGCTGGGGAGGAGGGTGGAACCTTAGCCTATATATTCTCTCTAACATATGAACCAGTCAGTGAACATCTGTGTTAGATGATGGTCCTGACGACTCCACACAGCTTTACCATCTAAAGGTGAGGCTTCCAGCACCATCTTTACTCTTAAAGGGCATCATCCACTCAGGACTGTCCGTGTTTTGAGTTCATGGTTTGGGTGTGCTACAGACTCTGTGGTTCTAGGTAATTAAATATAGCTCTGTGGATAGAAGCAGCAGTTGATTTTTTAAATTAATTTATTCTTGTTACATCTCAATGGTTATCCTATTCCTCCCTCCATCCCATTTTCCCTTTACTCCCCTCCCCTATGACTGTGACTGAGGGGGACTTCCTCCCCCTGTATATGTTCATAGGGTATCAAGTCTCTTCTTGGTAGCCTGCTATTCTTCCTCTGAGTGCCACCAGGTCTCCACCTCCAGGGGACATTGTCAAATATGAGGCACCAGAGTTCGTGTGAAAGTCATACCCCACTCTCCACTCAAGTGTGGAGAATGTCCTGTCCATTGGCTAGATCTGGGTAGGGGTTTGGGGTTTATGGCCTGTATTGTCCTTGGCTGGTGCCATAGTTTGGCAGCAGTTGATTTTTGTCATGGGGGATCAGCTAATTAATTAATGTGACATACAGTTTCATGGAGGCAAGGGGATGATGAGTGTGATCATTAGAAAATGAGTTCATATTTCAAAAGTGAATGCAAGACTACCATGTGTATCTTAGATTTTGGACCCTGAGGTAAAAGGTGATGGCAGGTGACTGACTTCCCCCTTTAGTGAGGAAGGAAGAGGCCTCCAGAGGATCGCATTGCTTAATCCACGGTGAATCTGATTAAAAACAATATGAAAACATCACACTTCAGATGTCTCTTAGGCTCTGTCAGTCAGTCAGTCAGTCAGTCAGTCAGTCAGTCAGTCAGTCAGCCAGTCAGTCAGTCTTTTATCCTGCAACATTTCCCCCAGAATATTGTGGCATAGTTCCTTAAAACAGGGTCTCCTGAATAACAGCATGGATGGAGTAGGTGGTTACATTACACTACAGTCTTACAAATCTGATCTGCTAAGAAGACCCCTGTAACTTACCTGCCCCGGGTTTACCTGTGCTGCTAGGAAGATTGACCTTCCCATTCTCCAATCATTGGTCTTAGTCCTGAGCAAGAATATCACGTAAGAAAAACAAGTATGTGCTTGAAGTCAGCTCTCCCAGTGCTTCTGTACTTTCAAGATGGTCTTCTTCTGGTGAAACAGGGCCAGGTGCGGGTTCCTGTCCCCTCTGTAGTCACCCTTGCTTCTTTAGACACAGTTTTTCCAGTTTGTCTACAGTCATTGGCAATGGTTTTTCCATGGTGGCATTTCTCACATAGCGTTGACTTTGCTGTCTCCATATCTTCATATCTTTCCTGTCCTACGGCTCTGGCCCCAGGGAACTCATCTCGCAGGGCCCTGGGATAACTCTTCTCATAGAAGAATCTTCTGACTTCTGACTTGGACTCTCTTGGGATCCATGATCAAGCTGTCATGCCTGCTCTCTCTAATCTGGGCTCTTATCATTTGTTCACAAGGTTCCATCAAAGTTCATTTACTATTTGTCCATCCATCTTCCATCTCTTATCTATTTTAAAATCTCTAATGGTAGAGTGTGGTTATTTAACTATGGACCTCTGTTTGAGGAGTTCCTAGTATGAGTGAGAGAAATGTGTCTGATATAACATGCATAAGGAGAGAGCTTGGAACAGTGACTTCAGAGTACCATGGCAGCCAACACAACTTCATCCCTACCCGTTGGAGCTTGTGCTGTTTTACTGGGCCAGGCTCTTTTCATCCTAGTCCTCTGGTGTTTGCAGCAGGTCCTTTGGCACCAACTTCTGGCTGAGCCTCCATCTACCAGCTGCACTGGTGAATCAGGTGCATCACCAGATTTTCTCATGCTGCCATCTCTGGTCACATGTTGAGATTCTGTCCAGTGTTTTGACTTTGCATCACATCCCTTGGACAGATGCAGTGTATAGCTAGCACAGAATCTCAGAGCCGTGTAAAGATCAAACCAGGGTACAGTAGCTGGGTGAGGTACTTGATATGTTAAAATAAATCAGCTTAATTGGTCTAGAAATACATTCTGCTAAGATAGATAACTAAATTTACAGAATTATGAGGTTAGTAGGTGTTGACATGTATAAACCTCTCATCAATCCTAAAGGAATGCTGGACCTTTACATATGTACATATATGCAAGCATACATACATAGATATCTATACCTATATATACATAGACATCCATATGCATACATGCTTGCATATATGCAAACACGCACATGCACACAGTCATATACATACACATACATCCATACAGATCCATATAAACATCCATATACACATACACATATCCATAAACACACTGTATTAGTTTTTTTTTAAGACATCATGACCAAAGCAACTTGAAAAAGAGAGTTTACTTGGGTTTATAATTTCAGAAAGCTAGAGTCTAAGATGCTGAAGTGAAGGCATGGTAGTAAGTGGTTGCAACAGCAATTGAGAGCTCATATCTTAGTACATAAACAGGAGGCAGAGAGCACACTGGGAATGGCACACATCGTTTGAAACCTCAAAGCCTGCCCCAGTGACACACCTCCTCAAACAAGGCCACACCTTCTAATCCTTCCCAGGCAGTTTCATCAACTAGGGACCAAGTATTCAAATAGGCAAGTCCGGGGGGAGGGGCATTCTCATTCAAACTACCAGATATTCACACATGCACATTCATAAACATATGTACAACATATACACATACACAAACACACACATATACACACATACATATACGTGTATGCACACACAGACACATACACATACACTCACATAAATATTCACCTACAACATCCATCTGTGATTGCTTCTTTGACCTTTAACTTGGGAATCATGGTAAATTTGAATAGTGGTTATGACTTCACCCAGACATTGAAAATGAAGAGCAGTAGAAAGATGTTGCTTGTGCTGTCTTTAATTGCTCTGGCTAGAACTTCGAGTACTATATTGAAGAGATAAGGAGAGAGTGGGCAGCCTTGTCTTGTTCCCGATTTTAGAGGAATTTTCTTGAGTATCTCACCATTTAATTTGATTTTGGCTATTGGCTTGCTGTATATAGCCTTTATTATGTTGAGGAAAGTGCCTTGTATCCCTGATTTCTCCAAAACTTTAAACATGAATGGGTGTTGGATTTTATCAAATGCTTTCTCTGCATCTAAGGAGATGATCATGTGTTTTTTTATTTTTAGTTTGTTTATATAGTGGATTACATTGATGGATTTCCATATATTAAACCATCCCTGCATGCCTGGAATGAAACCTACCTGGTCATGGTGAATGATATCTTTGATGTGTTCTTGTATTCGTTTTGCAAGTATTTTATTGAGTATTTTTGCATCAATGTTCATAAGAGAAATTGGTCTGAAATTCTCTTTCTTTGTTGGGTCTTTTTGAGGTTTAGGTATCAATGAGACTATGGCTTCATAGAATGATTTTGGTAATGTTCTATCTATTTCTATCTTTTGGATAGTGTGAAGAGTATCGGTATTAGTGCCCCCTTGAAGGTCTGGTAGAATTCTGCACTGAAACCATCTGGCCCTGGGCTTTTTTTGGTTGGGAGACTATCAATGATTGCTTCTATTTCTGTAGGGGAAATGGGACTATTTAGCTTGTTTATCTGTTCTTCACTCAATTTTGGCAAGTGATATTGATTAAGAAAATTGTCCATTTCCCTTAGATTTTCAAATTTTGTGGCATATATGCTTTTGAAGTAGGATCTTATGATTCTTTGTATTTCTTCAGTGTCTGTTGTTATGTCTCCCTTTTCATTTTTGATTTTGTTGATTTCGATACTGTCTCTCTGCCTTTTAGTTATTTGGCTAATGGTTTGTCTATCTTGTTGATTTTCTCAAAGAACCAGCTCTTGGTTTTGTGATTCTTTGGAATGTTTTCTTAGATTCTGATTTGTTAATTTCATCCCTGAGTTTGATTATTTCCAGACGTCTACTCCTCTTGGGTGTTTCTGCTTCTTTTTTTCTAGGGCTTCCAGTTGTGTTGTTAAGATGCTTATGTGCGATGTTTCCAATTTCTTTTTAAAGGTACTTAGTGCATTGAATTTTCCTCTTAGCACTACTTTCAATGTATCCCACAAATTTGGGTATGTTGTTCCTTCATTTTCACTGAATTTCAGGAAGTCCTTGACTTCTTTCTTTATTTCTTCCCTGACCCAGGTGTCATTTAGCAGAGAGTTGTTTGGTTTCCACGTACGTGTAGGCTTTTTGTTATTTCTGTTGTTGTTGAATTGCAGCCTAAGAGCATGGTGATCTGATAGGATACAAGGTATTATTTCAATCCTCTTGTATCTGTTGAGACTTGCTTTGTGAACTACAATGTGATCAATTTTGGAGAAGGTTCCATGGGGTGCAGAGAAGAAGGTATATTCTTTCTTGTTTGGGTGAAAGGTTCTATAGATATCTGTTAGATTTATTTGAATCATGGCATTGGTTAATGATGTTATTTCTCAGCTTAGTTTCTGTTTCAGTGACCTATCCTTTTGTGAGAGTGGGGTGTTGAAGTCTCCCACTATTATTGTGTGGGAATCAATGTGTGGTTTAAGCTTCATCAGCAGATCTTTTACAAATGTGGGTGCCCTTGTATTGGGAGCATAGATGTTCAGAATTGTGATGTCATCTTCGTTGACTTTACCTTTTATAAGTATGAAGTGTCCTTCCTCATCCCTTTTGATTAATTTTTGTTGAAAGTCTATTTTGTTCGATATTAAAATGGCTACGCCTGCTTGCTTCTTGCAACCATTTGCTTGGAATATTTCTTCCAACCTTTTACCCTGATGTTAACCTATCGTTATGGGTGAGATGTGTTTCTTGAATGCAGAAGAATGTTGGATCTTGTTTATGCACCCATTCAGTTAGTCTATGTCTTTTCATTGCAGAATTGAGACCATTGATGTTGCGAGATATTAATGACCAGTTACTGTTAAGAGTCTTAATTTTGATGTTGGTTCCAGTTGAGCTTTTGTGTAGTTGTGTCTTTGCCATGGTATAGTTATCTATTTCCTGAGTAGTTTTGGTTGTAGCTTGTCCCTTTGGGATGGAGTTTTCCTTCTAGTACCTTCTGTAAAGCTGGATTTGTGAATAGGTACTGTTTGAATTTGTTTTTGTCATGGAATATTTTGTTTTCTCCATCAATGGTTATTGATAATTTTGCTGGGTAAAGTAGTCTGGTCTGGCATCTGTGGTCTCTTAGGGTTTGCAGGATCTCTGTCCAGGGCCCTCTGGCTTTGATGGTCTCTGCTGAGAAGTCGGGTGTAATTCTGATAGGTTTGCCCTTAAGTGTTATTTGGCCCTTTTCCTTTGCAGATTTTAATATTTTTTGTCCTGTTTGTTTTGTGTTTTGATTATTATGTGATGGGCAGTTTTTCTTTTCTGGTCAATTCTATTTGGTGTTCTGTATGCCTCTTGTATGTTTATAGGCATCTCTTTCTTTAGATTGGGGAAATGGAAGATGAAATCCATTTTCATCTTCAGATATTGAACAGATATTTTGATTTCTTTTATCTGGTTGTTTGTATTTTCCTGAAAATTTTCCAATTCCACTCTATGGTCTTCTTTTATGTCTCTTACCTGTTTGGCTGCGTCTTCCTGCATTTGACTACGAATTTTATTTGTTTCCTCCATTCTCATCCTCACTACTAAGAATTTTAGGTCATTTTCTTGTATTTCCGTTGTGTTTTAGTTCTCTGGGTTGTTTTCTTTGAGATAGCTGGGATCTGGAGACACCATATTGTTTTAGGGTTTTTTACATATGCTTTTACGCTGTCCTTTAGACATCTTGCCATCTCTGTTTTTGTTGGGTAGCTTCCAGAGTTGGGTGGAGGGAGTCTAATGATAGATTCACCTGTTTTCTCATGATTTCCCTAGGCCGGAAGCTCTGATGCTTCACTGGTGTGGATAGCAGGAGGCTAGCCCTGTTGTTGTGGACTCTCACAGCCAGTGATCCTCAGCTCCCCTGTACTGTGGGTTCTGCAATCGTTCTGGGTCTCTGAATATACGTTGGGTCAAGTCAAAGTGTCCACAGCCTTCTGGGTCCCCTGCCAAGACCAGCACGGGACACTGGGCCCAAACCACACGCCAAGCTCTGCTAGATTCTCAGGGCCCAAACCTCCTGCCAAGCTCAGCCAGGGACTCTGGGCCCAAAATGCACGCAGAGTCCAGCCAGAGTTTCAGGGCTGGGACTGTGCGCCAAGCTCTTGTGCTGTCTTTAAATATCACTGAAGCACATTCGCCATCGGCTTGGGACAGGCTGTGGATTCAGGATGTACATTCTTTTTGTCACTCTCCACTTCACAGTGCCTTCTGATGGACTCTAATGGAGAGTGACTGTCTCAGAGCAACTGTCTATGGTTACACATCACAGTTGTGGAAACTTCTCGAGTCGATGACCAGATCCACCTCTGTCTAGGTGTGTGATCTTAGACCCAGGTTCTTTTTATTAGTGAAATCTTCTTCAAATTCTTGTCACACTTCTAGTTTAGGAAGTGCCCTGAGGAGTGCCTGAGCTAATGCCCATAGGGAGAGAGAATATGGTCCCAGCAAGCACTACGGCTGCTGGCTGTGACCTGTTTATCCTCATCAGCAGCATCAGCTAGGAACAGCTCTTGCTAGAGCACAGTAAAAGCATGGATGTTAACTGACTTAACACAAGCGTGAGAAGGAGTAGGTGTTCTTCGCTTGCGTCATTTGTATTCTTCATTGATCGACTTACCGTTAGTGTTCTTTCTTAAATTTGGGATTCATATTTCCTTAGAATTTTTATTTTCTTCCATTAATAATTTCAAAGAACTCTTTTTTATTTGAAGAAGTATATCTACAAACAAATAAATAGAATGGTTATTCTTTTTGTCCTCTATTAGTGTTGTTCTGTATATGAGTATACATATGAGATATACTAAATTGTGTATAAATTCTACACTATACACTGAAATATATTATGTATGGATATTCAAGCATATTGAAATGTATTATACATATATAGCATCACACAGACATGATATCCCCTATCATATACCATATACAAGGATATTAAGCTTTTCATGTTTTTATAATTTTTACTATTTGCTCAAATGTGTACTTTAGATCCAGATTAAATTTGATTCACAATACTAGGAAAGATGAAGTTTGCTTAGACTTTCCTAAAGGAAATGTTGCACACCAGACACTGAAATGCTTTTCAAGCCTTTTTCCTATGTGTGATAATGTTTAGATAATGCAGTGAGCTGATACAATTGCTTGTAACTGTTTAAATTGCAGTTGATGTTTCAGTCTCACAATCAATATGTAATTATGTATTTTATTAGGGAAGTAATTCTAGGCCTTACTGCTATCTGTAAGCAATATGACCAGTGTGCCAATCCAACTATTTTTTTCCCCCATCTGCCTTCTTAGTCTTGAGTTAGCGGGACCAATGTTATACCAAGGCTTTTGGTTAACAACACTTGCAGGATGCTGGGATGAATAATCAATATGTATATATTGTTTCTCATCTATAAAATTTTATTTGCTGGCCTTATATAGTACAGCATTTATTTACAATTTAATTGATACTTTCAGTTATGTGATTGTATAAATGTTCTTTTGTACAACTTTCCTTAGCGAATGACCATTTAATATTTTAGAAGAATAACATAGTGATGAAGGCAGAATTTCAGGGTGTTTGCCTGGTACCTGAAGCTGGTTTTTTAATATCTATTTATGCTTGTTTATGTGTACGTACATGGATATGCCTGCCACCTGTGTGAAAGCTCCTGCAGAGGGCAGACAAGGGTATCTGAGTCCTAGGAGCTGAGCTACAGGCTGATCCTATGGGTACCGACATTGGGTCTTGCATTCCCTGGGAGAGCAGCTAGTGCTTTTTACCTGCTGAGCCATCTCATCAGGCTCTCTAAAACAAGTTAGGCAAGTTTAATTTTTGTTAATTTTCATAAGTAATAGATACAGTTGGTAGTTGATATCACACCTCCTCAGATGGGGAAACTGAGGCTCAGCAAGGCTGGATATTGCATCCAGGAGCATTAACAAGAGAATGGAAGATGAACTTCAGCACGATGGTTTGGGTTTTGCTTGGCAAACTTTCCTTATGTGCACAGATATAAATATGATTAATTCTGGCAGGCTTTTAGTAGTAAAACAATTAAACTGATGACTTTAAAAATCTAATCTTAAAAACAATGCAGAGAAAGTGTTTTATACTCCCACTTCTAAAAAAAAGTTGATTTTTTTTTGGTTGGCTTGTACATTTTAGTTACAACAACGCTAGAAGATTTGAAATTAGAAAAGGCAGGGGCTGCAGTGCTGTGGTGGAGGAGTTTGGTGCCTGAGGAGGCCAGGCGGGTGGGGAGTGGAGTGGGGAATAGCTTCAGCACCTCAGAGGAAAAAAAAATGAAGCATTATTGTGGCATCTGAAAAGTACTTTTATGTTCTAGAACATCCTTTGAACCACCTAGATTGCTGCCAATATCTGATGCTTTGCTCACGTGTCCCGAACTTCAGAGAACTCACAGTTTCACACCCCAGCCAAGGAATCACATTGCTCAGAGGCTGGGCACCTTTCCCGTGCTTCGCGGTTCTGATTTTTTTCCTCAGTACCTTTGTGTGGCTCATGGTGTTCCTATTTTATAGATGAGGATGCTTCAAGACCATAGCTCAGGTTTATAGTCCTAGTAACTTATGAACTTGGTAATTTGAACCATCTCCTGAGGCCATCCCGAGATTTATGCTTTGTTCATTTTTATATATGCTGTTCCTTTCCCTGCCGAGAGCTGGCTGTCTTGGTGCAGGATTTCGTATCCCTATGTGGTGGGGTGCTCATGTCGTACCACAGCGAAATGAGTAATGACCAAGAGGACCCCAAAGCAGCTGGCCAGCTACAGTGCTGACTTCCATCTCTGGGTGACTGAAGTGATTCACGGAAGCTCCCAGGACTCTGCTTCCCTGGCTGTGAAAGAGGGTCCCAGCTCCTGCTCTCTAAATCCACTCAACAGGCCCCACAACAGCCTGTGTGAGCAAAGCTCCTCACAGCAGTGAAAGACTGGGAGATTATGGGATTAGAACTTGCGGCCTTTATGCCTAGGCATTGTAGTTCTGTGTCCACATTGTTCTGCTGCCCTGTCACCGTGCACTCTAAAGCCTATTGGATTCAGAGGCTGTTACATTTGTTTGTCCTCTCAAGGTGGAGCTGCTCCAATTGTCTTTATAATGTTTATCAATGGCATTTTGCAGAGTTTGATGAAACCGAGAAACTTATTGATAAAACGCTTGACATCTCTCCTTGCTCTATGATCCCTGCATCCCGCAGCCAGCACATCTTTAATAAAATCTCAAGACTCAGAGTAAGTCACTGAAATCGGAGCCATCCTGCACCATCAGGTCACGTGTCAACTGATGTGTCTAGACACACAACTGGCTTTGTTGTTCGGAACTGCTTTGGATGTGCACACTGGAACCTTTTGGACAGGTGGTGGGTGTAATGAGTGAGGAGGTGGCCACACAGATAAGACAGTTCGGCAGGAAGTGCAATTACAGTGATGTAGCCATGGTGCCGATGCTGTTTTAAAATTTGTTCATGTTGTCTGTGCCTTCTGGAAGTTTGTTCTCAATGATAAAGCCACACTGGAAGCTGGAGATATGATTCAGGGTCCATCCACTCAAAACCATCTGACGATGAATTGGGTTGATTTATGAATGAATGGAGGAAAACAGCATCATTCAAATCCCACATTTGTGCTTTTTTTCATTGTGATTTATGCTACTAAATTTGCATTTCAATATAGTAATTACAACAGATTTCCACTTTTATTGCATGGATTGAGCCTGAAAACTCTATATAAGTGATTGAGGAGAAAAGATACAAACACTCAAGAAAACCTTAAGAGTTCCTTAACTTCTAAACAAAAAGAAAGTGCTCCAATAAAGAATTTGTTCTGATCATATAACTAACTTTATTCTAAATTAAAGGAGGTTCCATCTCTAGGCCCCACATTAATATATGAAGTGCCTTAGTCTCTCCCATTTTGGCATATGTGTTAGCAGGAGTACAATGCCTAAGATCTCTTTTATAGCAGCCATCCAGAATGGTGATATTGGCCTATAATTCCAGCACTCAGGAAACAGGCAAAGGGGTTGCTGCAACCTAGATGTCAGCCTGCTCTGCATGGCCAGCCAGGACTGTAGAGTGAGACCTTACCTCAAAATAATAACAAATAAGTAAGGGAACCGACTTGTCCAGTATCTTTCTTTTCCCACATGTCTCTATTAATTTTTCTGGAAACTAAACTACAATTTTGTATAAAAAGGGTATATAAGTTCATTATGAAATTATCTAACGAATCTCAGAGGAGACTCCAACATTTAAAATTACATCTTTAACCAAAAATTAATCTCCTAATAGAAAGTGACACTGAAACTGCAAAGAATTTACAAAGTAATTAAAGTATTTCCAAGAGCAAATGTTGTATTAGAGGGCAGATGCATGCACATGTTCAGGCATGCGTGCGCACGCGCTCACACACACACACACACACACACACACACACACACACACACACACACACACACCACCGTGTATAAAGGGAAAAGCATCACTACTGATTTCACATCATTCATTGTTTGTACTTAAGCTTGTAGAAATAGATCATAAAGTTTAAGTCAGTGAATACAATATTGTGGCCATTTTACACTTGAATTTTTATGTATGTCTTATGAGGAAAATCATTTTACATAGTCATTTATTTAGCCTGAATCAAAACTTCCAGAGAGGCTTACAGTATTGTTAAAGATGTGCTCTCAAAATTAAATCAGTAACAATTACTGAATGCTATTTCCAATAGCCTCGGCATTCTATGTGAAGAAGTAGGTCCTAAGCTTCCTAATGTTGTGACCCTTTAGTACAGCGCCTCGTGTTGTGGTGACCCTCAGCCATAATGCTATTTCATTGCTACTTCACAACTGTAACTATGCCTCTGTTATGAATCAAAATGTAACTACATAATACTCAGGATATCTGATCTGTGACACCGCCCACAGGGGCTGATACCATCAGGTTGAGAACCAGTGACAGGGACACTTCATGTCCTTGCACTTCAGAGAGTCAGCTGCTGCTCAGCACACAATATCTCAGAGATGCAGCCACCTGTGAAGGGCGATTATTGCTTCCAATTGGTGGACACAGCGGTCCAGAGATCCTGGGTGAGTTGCCCAAACTGGGCCTTTCAGCATCTAGTCTTAGCTTAGCCTCCCAGGCTAAGGCATACACGCAATCCAGCAGTGTTGCAGGTCCTCCACAGCTGTGCCATTCGCTGTTGCGCGACAACATTTATAATGCCACCTGCTGGCAGCAAACCCTCTGGGGTTTCACACGTGTGGCCGCTGTGTTTCACCAGACTCCTTGTCCCTGAAACCTAAAGCCCTAGTCTCCCACAGTGCCTGTGTGTCACTCACCTGTCCCTGGGCTAAGGCAGTGCTGCCAAAGTCCAGTCTACCAGGTGATGTCGCCTCTGTGGTACAGATTGTCACATGAACAGTTTAGACAGCAAACAGGATGATTTCTTTATATACCCCCATTTGGAAGCCGACATGTGGCTCTATCTTCCAGTTTTGAAAGGTGCGTTATGTGCAGCAGCAGCCTCAGAATCAGCAAATCTGGCTTTTACGTACCATGCAGATGAGGGGGTCTTCATACTGCCTGATTATTAAAATGAGTCCATTTGATGATTTCAGGTAGACATACAAACTGGGTTGGGGTTTGGTTTTCTTGCTGGTAGTAGGGGTGATCCCCATTTACAGACCTGATCTAGCTACCATGGTACCAAATGGCCAGCCCAACCATACAATGCATTATGGAACTGTGCTCATTATGACTTAAAATTAAAATTAACTCCTGAAAGCTTCAAGGGATCTGAAAACCGTTTTATATTTTGACCTTTCTTGACAATATAAGCACATTATTCACATAAATATATGAGTATTCAGCTGTGCCCCAGGACTGTATTTAGATTTATTTATTTATTTTTCATATGATGTAAAGTAAACCTAAAGTCTCAGTGTCATATGTTGCATAGAGACCCACCTGTGACGCATTTCCCTATTTGGTGTGTCAAGAATAAAAAACTCACTGGGGTTCAATCGGAAGCCTGTGTGTCTAGTGTCTGCTATGTAGTCCTTGAGCCTATATATTCATTTAATTAAACCTGCGTGAAGCCTAAGCTGATACCATCTCCGCAGACTGCGAGAGGCATGCTGTCTGCTGCAATCATTGCCAACGGAACTGCAGCTTCTCTGCCAGTAGCAATGCTTTATGTCCTTTGGGCTTTGGGCAAGCTTTAATATGAACTTTCTCCTTAGGTATTTTACAATACCATATAACACAATTATTGAGAAAATTTTATAACCAGTCTTAGAGAGAGAAAGAGAAGGAGAAAGAAAGTGTGTGTGTGTGTGTGTGTGTGTGTGTGTGTGTGTGAGAGAGAGAGAGAGAGAGAGAGAGAGAGAGAGAGAGAGAGAGAGAGAAATCAGAAGGGGAGTAGCAGTTGACACAATGCCTGCCACTTCGGTGTCCACAGAAGCCAGGACCTGCTTCAATCAGCCCTCACTTGTTGTGGCACACACGCTGAAGTCTTCAACAGTTGTTGGAAAAAGAAAGCTGTTGGCCAAAGAGAAATTCTTCTGTGACCAAGGAACCGAAGCTTCCTCAGGAGTTTCCAGGCTGAACCTGGGCCGCCAGGCAGCTGTGGAACTGTGTAAGCTTTGATTCTGTGCAGATGAGCCCATCAGCCTGGAGTTTGCAATGACCACTGACCATTCAGGAATGCTGTGAGTGAGGAGGAAGAGGCCTGCTTTCTTTAATATTCTCCTTAGCCTCTAAAGACATGCACATCCTATGTTTAATTGTGCATATCACTTGGGTTCTTATTTATTTTTCTTTTCTTCCCTTTTTCCTATCTCAGTCAAGTTTTGAAAAAATTTTGCAGTGTGTGTGTGTACGTTTCTGATTTGTCTAGACACACTGGCCGGCCACGTCCAGGAATCTACTTTTCTTTGACTCCCTCCCATTCTTACACATGTACGCTGTTAACAAGGCTGTTACTTGGTAGCTGGGGATCCGAACTCAGGCCCTCCTGCTTGTGACAAGTATTTTACCCACAGCACCATCTCCCCAGACTTTAAATCAAAGTTTCATTCCATAAGGTTGTCTAAAGTCCAGAGCAATAGAAAGCTGGCAGAGAGAATTGCTCTTAGGGCTCCATGAAAACACTTAATGTAGCACAGGAATGTCAATCATTTCAAAGACGTGTTTTATTTTTATATATGTATGTGTGTCTGTCTGCATGAATGTATGTATGCCACATGAGTTCAGGCACCTGAGGAAGCTAGGAGTGGAAGTTGGATTCCCTGGGGCTAGAGTTACAGGTGGCTGGGGGTGCTTGATATGGGTGCTAGGAACTGAGCTCCAGGCCTCTGGAAGGGGAATGGGTGTTCTTAACAGCTGGACCAGTTCTCCATCACCATAGGAACCATTTTGTTTCAATTTTGCACTCCAGCCTATCAAGCACTTCCTAGTCACACACAGCTACATTAAGTGTGTTCAGGGGAGAGTGTCACAATGGAGTGGTGTCAGCATGGCAGTCTTCACTTCGAACGGGTCCTTCTTAAGCACTGGGTACCCAGATCACCCTTCACAGCCATCCATCATCTCATTGACGCCTCCCTCCCACTTTGGCTAGGTTGGTATTGTGGTTTGAGTAGGAATGGCCCCCATAGGCTCATATATTCGAATGCTTGGTCATTAGGGAGTGGCGCTATTTAACAGAGATTTGGAGGGGTAGTCTTGTCGGAGGAAGTGTGTCATTGTAGAGGACTTTGGGGTTGCCAATGCTCAAGCCAAGCCCAGTGTCCCTCTCTGCATGCTGCCTGTGTATCTGAAGATAGAGCTCATAGGCTACTTCTCCAGCACCCTGTCTGCCTGCACACTACCATTCTTGCTGCCAGGCTAACCCCCTGAACTGTAAGCCAGCCCCAATTAAATGCTTTCCTCTGTAAGAGTTGCTGTGGTCATGGTGTCTCTTCCCAGCAAGAGGACACCGATTAAGGCTGTTGCTATTACATTTATTCTCATTTTTCCCCACGAGAAACCTAATTAAAACATGTATCTCTGAACTTGTTGCCAAAATGATTGGGCTTCTATAGTACCAACTGGCTGGCGTTCCCTTAAGCTTGGTGTCTGGAATCTGATGGTCCATCAGCATCTGTTACTGAGTAGTTTTAAAAGCTGGTATTTTGGTAGTTGATTTCCCATGAGGTCCCACAATCTCAAAGTGCATAGTGCTTTCTCTATTGCCCAAATCATTTATGTATCAAGCCAGGGGAGGTAAAGCTCACAGGAAAGGCAGTCAAAAGGAGAGATGAGAAAAATTACAGAAAGAAAACAGAGGGTCCCATTCAAACTAAGGCACCAGCCAAGGACAATACAGGTGGTAAACTTTGAACCCCTACCCAGATCTAGCCAATGGATAGAACATTCTCCACAGTTGAGTGGAGAGTGGGGTATGACTTTCACACGAACTCTGGTGCCTCATATTTGACCATGTCCCCTGGAGGGGGAGACCTGGTGGCACTCAGAGGAAAGATAGCAGGTTACCAAGAAGAGACTTGAGCATATATAGGAGGAAGAAATCTCCCTCAGGAACAGTCATAGGGGAGGGGAGTAAGGGGAAAATGGGAGGGAGGGAAGAATGGGAGGATACAAGGGATGGGATAACCATTGAGATGTAACAAGAATAAATTAATAAAAATTAAAAAAAAACAGAATGAAGAAGAGGAACTAAAACAAGAAATAGATATCCGAATGCACATGTCTCCCAGAAAGCAGCTTCTCAGGTACACAAACCAGTGTGTGAGGCTTGTTCACTGATAATCACTGAGGCTGCACTGTGTGACACTTAGAATCTAATGCAATTTGACTGGCTTAATCCATAAGAAATGACACACCAAAAATGAGTCTGTCAGCTTGAGTAATTGAAGGAGGAGAAGCTCTTTGAAATTTTATTTTTAAATGAACTTTGGGAATGTTAATGAACTTCATCATCAAACTCAGAAGAAATGTTTCTCTTTCAAAAGCTGCTCTATTCCATCCCGGTAGGCAGCAAGCCAGCCTATGAAATGACTGTGCTTGAGCCCAGTCTCTGTCAGCCACACACACTGCCCCAGGGAAGTCCGTGAACTTCACAACATTCACACTTGGATAGTTGTCACATCCATCTCACTCTTTTCTTCTGTTGGAGAAGAAAATGACCTCTCAAAGGATAAGTATGGAAGAGTTTCCTCTGACAGGGTCTCTCTTCTCATCTCTGTGTATAACGCTTATGAGTGTTATAGCCCTCACCACAAAATACTCCCATTGCTTTTTGGTAAAATGTGGTGAATCCTTGTCTACACTGTTTGAGTGACAAAGATGCTGGTACCTACTGTTGGCCTCCTCACACCCATCTCGACTGACCTCCCTGCGTGGACATGTAGCCCTGCACAGCTTTGGGGCCATCCCAGGGCAGGGAGATGAGTCTCTGGACACTGGCTTTAATCTTGGTTACTGGACTACAATGAAAGGAGTCTGGAAGGAGCTTTGGATATGGGCAAGCATGCTGTATCACAGTCTGCATTTAACCAGGCATGTGAGCCCATTCAACCAGTCAAACAGCTGTCTTAATAGGTTTTTGTTTGTTTGTTTGTTTTGTTTTTGAATTGCCATGTTTCTGCTGTAACCACAACCCTGTTCCCATAGCCTCAGCCCACTTGGATGGGGCCTGGCCATTTGACTTTGCCCTTCCTTTAGGGGTCAACATCAATGATCACCAGATTGGAGGAGCTCAGCCTGAATCATGCCTTTATACTCCCTACAGTGGCTGATTTCAAGGCTACTTGTGTTTGGTTATAGGGTTGCACTCTGACCACGGCTGGCCATCCATGCACATCAAAACCAGACATTGACTCTGGCAGCATATCCAAGGCGAGCATTTCTTTAGCTGTGGTCTCACTGATGGGCAAGATCACCTCCCCCCTTTCCAGCTGCATAGACATTTAACAAATCAAGTGCCCCTTGTAGTCAAATCGCTCCCTTGAGTTATGTTGCATTTTTTTGTATTCCATTGCAAAGAAAGAATCACATACTTCAAAAAATAAGATAGAACTGGAAAGGTAACTACTACTATTTGAATTCCAAACAATGATTAATAATGCCTTATCAAACCTGATAAAATAAGCATTTTAATGATACCTTACAGGTGAGGAAAAGAAGGCTGTAAGGAGTGATGCTCTCCTTACACAGCCAGTATTAGTCACACCCTGAGGGTTTGAACATGGCCTCTCTGATCCCCAACCCCTGAGCCTACCCTACTAGTTTGTCTCTGTGATATGGGATTTTCAACAGCATTATCTGACATCCTCTTGCTCTTAAAAATGTCCATGTCAACTGTTACTACACCAACCTCCTCATCTTGCATTCAGAGAACCATTGCCTTGTAAAGTATAACAGCTCAGCACTCCCTTATGGATGAAGAGCCTGGGGCTCCAGAAGACAGAGTGACCTCCTCAAGAACAAATGAGTTAACCAGTGGCAAAGTCAGGACTGAATTCTGGTTTCCAATTCTCTGTTGGGAGCCTTTTCTATTGCATTACTTAAGGTTCTCTAGAAGGACAGAACAGTATAAAAATCACACACACATGCACATGTACACACACACATGTATAGATACATGAACACACACAGGCACACACGCACATGCACACCGAAACACATGCACACATACATACACATGCACATTCACAACTGTGCTTACTCTGAAATAGTAACAACAGCTGTAATCACGTGGCCCTTGAAGCTAGGTACCTCCGCAGTCCCATCTGGTGTTGAAAGCCTGGAGGTTCCTGAAGAGCAGCTGGTTCTCAGTCAGTAATGAAAGTCTGCAAGTGCTTCTAATATTAGTAATGGAACCAGCAGCAGCCACGGTGTCAAGAGGGAAGGCCAAGCAAGGAAAAGGTAAATAAGCTTCCTTCTAACGTGCCTATTTTTATCTGGCAGATGCATCGAGCATGTGGGGTGGGTCTTGCCACACCAGTTGAGGCACCTGGGACAGTCCCTCAGCTGAGCCTACTCTAACTGTGGGAAGTTGACATTGAAAACAACCATTGTACATGTTGGCCCCAGGATTTATCTGAATTGATTGATAATGATTCTCTAAGGTAGTTTGCATATTATTTGACATGACAGAGACCATCCGGTGACCTCTGTTTGACAGTCTCAGGAACGAGAGACAGGTCATGAGGATAATCTTGGGAGACTGTACACGTAGGTTTATTTTTCATTCCCTTTATCTACTAAACATACTAAAATATTTTATTAAAACAGAAGTTTATGATGACAAATGAAACAAAAGAGGAAACAGTAGAGAGTGGAGGCCTCAGTGTCTATAAAATAGAAATCAGATAGCTGAGGGAATGGCAAAAACCAGAGGCCAGCAGAGTGGGTGGCCTTGACACCCATGATGTTCATCCTGGAATATAGTGTAGGGTCCAGGGATCTCCAGGGAGTGTCCTAGAGATATGGCTGATAGACTCTAAGTGATTGTCAGACCCCTGATCTATGGGCCAGGTGAGCAATTTATCCTTGGGTGGAGTTTATCTGAGACCCTCTTGATGCTGAGAGATGGAAGAGGCTACAGCTCTGGAGCAAACAGGAAAACACAGCAGGACACTGAATGTTCCAAGCCGACCTCTCTTGATGGCTTTCCAGGATCCCTAAGTAAAATTTCAACACTACCCGAGAATACTAGACAGTTTCTGGAGTTTGTGAAGGAAGCATCGTCTTTCCAGTGGATCTCTAAGTGAAGTCCACCAAGCCTCATATCTCTTCTCAGAACTGCTAATCAATATTTAAACGTTCCATTGTCTGTAAAGTTCAGACAACCAAAGATGAGCAGTCATTACTGAATGTATGCAACATGCAAGGCAGAACAGGGCAAAGGAAAACAGGCTAAAGAGAAAATTAACCTGCAAAAAGTAAACAGAGGATTAAAACCTACAGTTCTTGAATATAAAAACCTTCTACAAATAAAGAGAGAACTATAAATGTTTGTCTTTTAAGACTCAGCTTCGTACAAGAGCCAAGTAAATGTTATAGAGTAGCAGTTGATAGTCCATCCATAAAAACAATCTACAAGTTAGGCAGGATTCAACTTCATTAGCACTTTAGGATATGTTATTTAAGACAGCAAAATCTCCTCAAGAAGTATCATCACTCAGACCCAGTTATGGACCTTGCAAGCTACAATAATGATTGGCATGGCAAGGCATGCCCATTGGCGCAATAGTGGCAGGAACATTACGGGAGTAAGCAATTATCTTCTGCTTGGATTTGAGTCCCGCTCCACAAGATAAAGCCCACATGTGGCACTATTACCAGGCTGAGAACCTATGCAGGTAGCTTTTACCTCCTAGGAGAGAAGGTACCAGTATTAATGCTGCTACATGGACATAGAGTTAGCTAACTCCTAATAACTTCTTTTCATATCATAGGTCAATGCATCTCTCAGTAGTCATCTGAGAAATTTCTTCTTATAGTAAATGGTATTTAGCACAGAGACCCACAGCTGTCCTGGCTGCAAAGAACATGACACCGCAGAATGCTCAGTCCTAAATGGAACACTATATAACATACTCCGTCACCCTCTACCCTAAAGCTCAACCATTGTAGAAGAGGAGGCAAAAAGAGTGTAAGATCCATAGTCATTGGATGGCTACAAGGAAAGGGTCTTCTGAACACAACAGGACAGCTGCGCATATGAACTCTTGCAGGACAGCGTGCAGAAAGACTGCCAACCCCAGCCAGACCAATGCAAGCATGGAGATGAGGATTGGGTATGCAATTCCACTCTTCAGTGACAAGCTATTAGCAATTGTTTGCTCCTGGGGGAGGGAGAGACAATTTTATATGGGTGTAGTGCCTGATACATCAACAGCATTCCAATAGACGGCCACACATCCAAGAATGCTTGGATAACACAAAGTGGTCTTAGACGATTAATCACACACACACACACACACACACACACACACACACACACACACACACACACACTGATGGATGGGTAGGGAAGGAATGTATATCTGGGAAGAGATGGTTTTAGGGGTGAATGTCATCAGAATGTATTGTGTGAAACTCTGAGTAAACTAACTAAAAAAATGAATCTGAGAAACTTAATGACAAGGACCAATGTTGATGTAATTGACTAATATTGAATTCTCCTATAGTATTTGTCAAGGTGTAACTTAGAAAAACACTCAGAGGGACAATTCAATGCTATTTACATTTCAGTTATACATTCTCATTGTTTCAACAATTTGTCTCTGGAAACCACCTATTAGAGTGACATGCACGTATATAAAAGGATATAAATACAGATGCTCAAGGATGGCTTCTTATAATATAGATGCACACATACACTCTGCACTCAGAGAGAAATGTTGGAGGAGTGAACAGATCACTAGCTGTAGAACAGAGTGGTGACTGTGGGAAATGTGTATCATTTTATACACAAGTGATTTTTAAATCTTCCTTTTACAAACATGCATCATTTACACATAAAACAACTATTATTCTTTTAAGTTCAATAGGTAAGCAAAGCTGTCAAGTACTGTTCGGGCTGGTTCACAGTGACACTCTGTAGTTGGCCAAACAAATGATTTCTTTTAATGTTGTTGTTGTTGTTGTTATTATTATTATTATTATTATTATTATTATTATTATTATTATTATTATTATATCATTATTTATGCACACACATGCATGAGCATTCCACTGTGCACATGTAGAAATCAGATAGCAGCTTGTCAGAAGTTGGCAATCTCCTCCTATGATGTGGCTTCTAGGGACTAATTCAGGTTGTCAGCCTGGGTGGCAAGTGCTTTTCCAAGAGAGCCATCCCACTGGCCTGAGTAGATTGTATTTTTTAGAAATTGTCAATCATTCAAATATTTACTCAAAATTCTTTCACAATTCCCATTGCACAATTATCTCATAGCTGTCTCTGAGTTCAGTTTGGCTATAGAAGCACTTCTACTCAGTTTGGTCAGACACAGACTCATCAAACACCCACGGACTGTTGGGAGCGCAGCAGAGCGAACGCTTCAGTTCTTTCAGCTCAGTGACAAGAGAAAGGAGGCTCCAGTTTCCGTGCTCTGTGAAGGCTCTGAGCTCAGATGTGTATAGCAAGCCATGCATGGCAAGCTGTGGACAGCACTCAGTTGGAGTCCGAGCCCAGCCTAGAGTGGGAGTCCCACCGAGGCTGCTTAGCTTGTCTGACAGCATCGCTGACAGCACACAGCTCCCAGAGAAGCCGTCCCCAGCCAGTGATTTTCCTGCTCAGCCCTGTCTATCCCACAGCTTCTGAATCAGCTGCAGTGTGAGGTGGTAATTGATGGCTTTGATTTACCGAGGGAGCACGGCCACGGGCAGTTGTCTAGTTCAGGGACAAGCCCTGGCACACGTGAAGCTGTGCCCTCTCAGTTAACAGAAGACCATCGTCCATCTTGAAACTGTCATTTGTGCTGTTAACCATCCCCAGTCAAGTATGGGCTTCCCCCGGGGTATTGATGTCCCTGATTAATTCCCAGAAAACTCTCGAAAGTCACCAGCCCCGCCCCCCCATCTCAGCTTAGCACCCTACCCCCACTCTGTGGCTCTTTATAGCCAGTGATCCCATAGCTGTTGGTTTGCTTCACACATCTTACCCTTCGTTTTCAAGTTGGGTCATGCACAAACATCTGCTCACCCGTCTTGTCTTAGATGCACTTGACAGAGAAAGGTAGACGCCAAACTGGGCTTCCTTTCTTAAGTTTCTGCTGAAGCCCTGGACAACCTCACAGACATGTTTTTTTTGGATTTGGTTTTTCAAGACAGGGTTTCTCTGTGTAGCCTTGGTTGTCCTGGACTTTCTTTGTAGACTGGGCTGGCCTTGAACTCAGAGATTCAACTGCATCTGCTTTCCTGAGTGCTGACTGGGGTTCAAAGCGTGTACAACCACACTCGGCTCCTTTGTTTTTGTTTTATTGTCAGAGAGAGAACATATTTTGGGACATAGCAAGTATGCTATAACCTCCAACTTTTGGAAAGTCTGGTGACTCACATCAAAAAATTCTTCTTATTTCGATTTCTGATCTAGTACTATTGTCCCGAGTTGATATATAAATACTAATTTAAATTGTTGAAGGGACAACAAAATGGGTCTGGTGAGCAGTAGGGACGTTCCCTCTGGCTTGGACTGCACGGCTGGCCTGGGATTTTGAGGACTGGTCTGCTCTAGCTACCTTTCTCACTGTTGTAAAGTTCCTGATTATAAGGAAGGGCAGGCTTATTTGGACTTAAACAGTTTCAGGCTATAAATCAATCACAGTGGGGGAAGGCATGAAGACAGGACTGTAAAGTGCCTGGTCTCATGATGTCCATACTCAGGAAGCATAGAGAGACAAACACTGATGTTCACTGTGTTCTTTTTCCTTTTTATGCAGTTGAGGAAGGCCCCAGGGATAGGCCTTCCACATTCAAGGTATATTTTCTCTCCTCAGTTTGATCTTTCTGGATTCACCCTTATAGACACACTCAGATGTGTTTCCACTGTGCTTCTAAGTCAACAAAGAAGATGAACCATTGCAAACACAACACCCCTAGTAGGGAAGCCTTGCTGTCTCCTTTTTAGCGGCAAACCCACCAAAGCCCAGGTGAATCAAACAATCTGCTCAAGTTCCTGATCTAACATATGGCAAGGCTGGGATCCAAATACAGTTTTGTCCACTCAGCCCTGCCACAGAGGCCCTATTCTATCAATTTTATCTCTTCTCTTTGATCTCCTCTCTCTTACCTTAGCACTGAAGAGAGTGTTCTTTTGAAGTAAATGATACAATTTAGTAGTCATTAAGTGATGAGTTTTTTTTTTTACATTATAAGCAGCAGAGATGGGGGTGAAGGGGAAGCTGATGCTTCACCAGAAGTGTGTGTGTGTGTGTGTGTGTGTGTGTGTGTGTGTGTGTGTGTGTGTTTGCATGCCCAAGTGTAGTGTGAAACAACAACAACAAAAAAAGAGGCTCTGAGACATGGGCAAGAGATCTTAGTGGCAGTCCACAGTCTTCAGACATGCCTCGCAAAGATCTGGCAGAGCTCCCTTCTTCCTAACTGGCAAGACTGGCAGCAAAGCCTCCCATCCGACTTCTCCTGTGTAACAAGGGTGATCATTTCTAGTATGTGAGCTATCCTTTAACTGCTGCACCTTTCTGTCTCTTGTGTTCTTGAGGGAGCTGGGAATAAAATCAATGGCCTGTAAGGTCCTCATGCTGATGTTTATCCTTGAGGGAAGTGTCAGTTGAGGTTGGAAATAATTTACATCCACTAGTATGTTCCTACTGTTGTTAGGAAGTGTGTTTGAATTTTGATACAGCGTCTCACTATGTAGCTTTGGCTGGCTTGGAACTTATAGAACTCTACCTGCCTCTGTTTCCCAAGTGTTGGGACTGGGCCTGGCCAAATATTGCTAATTTTTAGGTAATAGTTCCCTCTCTGCAATACTATTGTAGTTCTTAGACTATGGTTTCCTTTCTTTTCTCAGATACCCTTGGTGTCTAAGGTCCTACCGTAACTGAACTGCAGACCAAACCTGGCTTCTTCCTAGAAGGCTTGTTCTAAACAGTTGGCTCTGGTTGCCTTAACCATCAACAGCTCTGGATAACACTAATGGCTTCACTCCAGCTTCCGCATGGCCTCAGTAGACCATCACAAGATACGGGTCCCCCACACTCAAATGTTATTTGAGACTTGGGGTCTTTCATCATGGACAGAGTAGAGATGAGATTCAGTCTAATGCAAGGAGAATACATATTGGGCCAGCTTTAATTAAACTTTTGCTTATGTGGGGGTTTGCATGAGAAATGTCCCCCACAGTCTCGCATATTTGAACATTTAGTTCTCAATTGCTGTTTGGAGAGGAGGTTTGTGCTCACCGGAGGAAGAATATCACTGGAGGTGATTTGAACATTCGTAGGCTTGCTCCACTTTCATTTTCATTTTACTCACTTTGCTTAAAGAGAGAGCCCATGGTTAAAAATGGGATCTCAGCTTCCTGCTTCTGCGACCATGCTTGTTACCAGGGGCCATCATGGATTGCGCCGGACTTGTAAGCCAAAAAAATGAATCCTTATTCCATAAGTTGCCTTGGTCATGATGCTTTGTCACAGCAACAGATAAGTGGCTGATACAGCTTGCAAACATACAGGAGTCCCCACTGAATCATCAAGCCGTTCTCTGAATAAAGAGAAAAGCAGGCTTTTACTGCTTGGCAAGGATGGGCCAGCTAGTGCACATCTTGCTGTAAGGAGTTCAGGTGGTTTTGAGCAGGAGGCTGGAGTAAGCGGAAGAACTCCCACCCATACGCTGCTGCTATGGCTTAAAACGTGCAACACGGTAGGTAAGCTCCAACCAGCAATCATCATGTCTGCAGGTGGAGCAGGATCAAGATTTACCAAGGACTAAAGCAGCCAAAAAAAAAAAAAAAAAAAAAAAAGAGAGAGAGAGATGCACATATTTTTATCCCGCTCCAGGCAGACACCTGCAAGGCCACTCAAAGCTAAAGGGTTAACTTTCTTCCTGAGTAGCACAGGCAGATGCTAGAAACCCATTTCCCAGCCTCCCTTTCAGCTATGATGTTCACATGATGTGCTCTGACAGTCAGAAGAGACCACGTAGGCCTTTGATTGGAAAGAGATGATGCAGCAGGAGGAAGGACTTGCAGGGCATACTGCACTCCTAATGGAGGGAAAGAGCAGCAGCTCTCTTGAGGCACTCCTAGAGGTTTAGCCAACGTGTGCTGAGGGTTGCTGGTGGGCTGCTGGAATGCATGTTCAGCAGAGATGCTGGGACCTCTGGGTCATAGTTTATTTCTGAGTTTCAACTGCTATGTTTCCTATGAAGTTTTAATAAGTTTGTGTCACTTTAGAGCAAGCATCAGTACATTTAATCATTCTGTTTAAGACTTTCAACATATAGTTTAGGCATCGTTCATATTGCACTGTGATCCATACAATCAAGTTTTCAGCCACTCTGAGCTTGCTATTTGTTTGGTGCCATTTAAAAAATTTTATACCTATAACAATTAGCTGTAATGGCCATCTTGGCACAACGCAGAGTTACCTGGGAAGAGCATCTCAATGAAGGATTGTTTACATTGGGTTGGTCTGTGGGATTGTCTTAATTATGCTAAATGTTGTGGGCTGTGGATGGCACCATATGCATGGTCCCAAACTACATAAGATCATAGTCATTAAGCTGAGCATAAGCAAGTCAGCAAGCGAGTATGTATGCATTCATTTGTCTCTGCTCTTAACTGTGGATGTCACTATCTGCTGGGAGTCACCCACAGTAAATGGAGTAGAATTATAAGCCAAATAAAGCCATCCTCCCCTAAGTTGCTGTTTGCCAAGATATTTTATTAAAGCAACAAAAATGAAACTAGGGCACTAGTTTGTAGGTTCAGCTCAGTGGTAGTGCTCTTACCTAGCAAAATCCTGGCTCCCATGTGCAGCTGTGCAGCAAAATAGATTTTGAACAACAGCAGCTCCACGGGCTTTGTGAGTCCTGCCTTGCTGGTCTTACCACGGTCTCAGTCTACGTGATGTTTTAGAAGATCTTTTCCTTGTATTATGACCTTCTGTTGATATAACCATTCGTACATTAATTCAATAATTGCTGGGGAGATTCAACATGCCAATGTGCAGAGTGCAAACCTGAAAGATGAATAGGAGTTACCCAGGTAAGGGATGGAGGTGAGCTTGTCCCCACGGATGTGAGCATGGGGACATGAAAGTGTTTCATTGAGATGGCCTCACAGAGAGTGTAGCATCAACAGAAGACAATCACGTTGACTAGGGATGGACAGTACTCCTGCCTGCCCTCTTCTATAATTATTTTAAAGCAGAGGAAGTCTGTGCCTCTGGTGAAGCAGAAGACACAAAGTGGACATTCAGAGAAAGGTTGTGAATTAACAAATGAAGGACCAGATCCCATTTTTCCCTGTGACTTTTATTTGATGCCTGAGCCGCAGGAGACAATTTATGGTTAATTTAATATTCATCTATTTAAGGCCAGCATATAGTAAATGGCTTTCATTATCAATTCAGGGTTTGCATTTCCTCACACAGTAATTCAGTGTTGCCTTGGTATAATCACATTAGTTCAACGTTAAAAGTGGGCAATTACTCAGGTGTCCTTGGTTTATTTATCTTTAAAAGCTTATTAACACAGCAAATACACAGGCTGCCTTCCTATCTGATCCTGACACAACATCATCAGAAATCAGCTCGCTGACATATCCTAATAAAGTAGTTTGAGCAAAATAACCTTCTGGTCATGGCACAGGAAACCAGTGGCAGCCATTCCCTCCAGACCTTTTATCACAGTTGAAGGGCCATCATTGGGTAATTGAGGTATCACATGAAGCAAAGGCTACATGCTCACATGAGTTGTGTGCAGCAGCATGGAGCCCCTATCCACGTGACATCTGGAAGGGAAGCCTCTTGTTGAGGGCAGAGCTGGAAGCACTGAGCTTTGGTGCTTTAAATGCATGGCATGGCTTCTTTGGATGGTTCTGAACAACCTCTCCTACTATCAGACAGCATTGCCTTTCCTTTGATTTGGTACCAAAGTTAAGCTGAATTTTAATCACCTCCTTAATGCTTAACTTCACAGAGATGCAGACTGGGTATTAGGGATATCTCTCTGATGTTTTCAGTGAACCAGAGGTTCAGACTTCCTGTCATCTTCAGCCAAGGACAAACTATAATTGGCTGGACCAGCAAATTGCTTTTCTTATTGGAAACTGCCATTGGCACATTAAGTTGGAAATAAAATCCTAACTGCATGACTATGGTGTGGTCCTTCACTGTGCAGCTGTAAGTGAAAAGTTGTTTTTCTAAACTAATTTTTATGGAGATAATTCAGCTTGTAGTACTGAGGGATATAAATTTGGGCGACTACTGGGGATGATTCAGCTGTCAGTGTTTCCCCCCTGAATTTTTGCAATCGTCTCTCTCTTCCCTTCTAAAGGGTGTGATGGTCCATCCATCCTGTTAAGAGCATCCTCAGTGGATACAAATGAGCAACTGCCTTAAGAGGAAGGTGAGAATTGAGAGGAGGAGTGTGCCGTCATCACAGACACTGTTCTCTGATGACAGACAGGGCACTTCATATTGTAACCATCAATCACAGTGGGTCTGTGGCTGTCTGCTGCCCACTTCTCTGCTAGACACACTTCCATGTGTCTGCAGGGCTTATTTCCAGGGGATAAAGATCGTCGGCTCTGTGCTTTACTTTAGTGCAGGCTTCAGGCAACTGGAGTCTCTTTGCTAGTCTGCATGAAAGGCATTCCAAACTATTTCCTAATTAGTAAGTGAGACACTGCAAGCCTCTGATGCAGAATAAACTGCTCTTTAGGTGTGACCAGCCGTCCCTACACAGAGTGGTGAACTAACTTCATTACGCTGGTCGGTCATGGAGAAACTTGAGCATCTGTGTTATACAGTCCTACTGATGTTCAGAACTCCATTCTCCTCTACATCCATAGCAGAGGTAAACATTGTGAGTGGCACCCCAGCTAAGCACACAGCAGAGTTTGGTGGCAGAATCTCCAGAAAGATCAGGTTCAATAAAATAGCAATGAAAAACCAGGCATAGTTGTCCATATCTATAATCCCAGCACTGAGGCTGAGATACAGGTGTGTGTGTGTGTGTGTGTGTGTGTGTGTGTGTGTGTGTGTGTGTGTGTGTTTTGTAAGTGCCAGGTCAATCTTGACTATAGAATAAAAGTCTGCCTAAAAAAAAAAGTAAAAATGAAATAAGAAAAAAAATGAAAAAAAAAAAAAGAAATAAGGATAAAATTATGTGGTTAGCGGACATTTCCCCCAGATGCTTGGTATTCTCCAAAATCTAAGGAGAAATTTATCTTCAAATGGATATGAAGAAGTAATTTCAAGCATGCCACACAGTTCTGTTCTCTCTGTGTCCTCTCAGCCACTGGGCTTTGCAGTCAGCCTCCAGTGGTTTTAGCCCAGGGTCATTGGTTACAACTGTGGCCTTGAGTGGGAGTCTTTGGTCTCAGTTGCTTTAGTAAAATGGGGGTGATAACAGTCTGCATTTGAGGAGGATAAAATAGTTTCTGTTAAATACTTAGCACATAGTACCTGTTTAGTTCACAAGCCAATCCCAATAGCCTCCTTCTAGGTTGCCTAGCAATCTCTGACATTGTGGGATAAAAGACTGACCAGCCATTCTCTCTCTCTGTCTGTCTCTGTCTCTGCCTGTCTCTGTGTCTCTGTGTCTGTCTCTGTCTGTGTCTGTCTCTGTCTGTCTCTCTGTGTCTGTGTCTGTGTCTGTGTCTGTCTGTCTGTCTGTCTGTCTGTCTGTCTGTCTGTCTGTCTGTCTCTCTCTCTCTCTCTCTCTCTCTCTCTCTCTCTCTCTCTCTCTCTCTCCACCCACCTCATGGCTCACTCAGGCCCTAACTCTTTTCCCTATGCTCCCTTCTCTTCACCCAAATAAACCTCTTTGTACCAGATCTGTTGCATGGCATCTCTCTCTTTATCAGTACCACATTTGATGCTGTGAAACAGGAGATGGGTGATGGGGTTAGGGGATGGGGCGCAATCTTGTTGCTTTGTACGCTGGGGCCCCTTACCCGCAGTGCCGCCTTGCTGCCTGCAATAGATTACTCTTCTGTTCCACCTATCCTTAACCGCTGCTCCATCCAATACCTACCAATTGATTGGTAGGTTTTCCCTTCCTGCTCAGCGCAAGCAGCAATGGCAGGCTGTTTTCACTAAGCTCTGTTTGGAGCTCTTCCCGGGGTGATAACTTTCTCTTCTACCACCCCAGTTTCCCCTTTCTCTTTTTCTTGAAAATCCTAGTACCAAGTGAAACTGTGCACTCGTGTGCCTGCCCTGTACTGAAACTGCATGACGTCATGCTCGTCTAGGGCTTACTGGCTCACTTCTAGTCCCCATAAGCCCTCTGAGATGCCACTGGATTAGGCTTGTGACTGATTTATTTCTCTGTGGTCCATGGTAACTATATCTCCATTTGAATCCTCAATCTTTTGGAGACACCTAACTTCTAAATTGTCTCATCACGCTGCCCAAGTGATCTGGGGACCATTAAAAACCTTCTTTTTTTTATGCCTTTTTCCTCAATCCAAACCCTGTTTCCTGCTACCTGGTCACTCTCCCATGCTGTCCCCACGCAAAGGGTCAGAGCTGCCAACCTGCCCCTGTCAATAGCTATTCTGCAGCAACCAGGCAGCACTCTCAAGGCTACTCCTGAGGTACGTACCGATCACCTGTTTGTTAATTTGGATCCACTTGTCTGTGGATCTGAGCCCAAATTCCTACTTAAGAGTCCAATTTTCTGCATAACTCTGGCTTTCTGCCTCTCCACCTGGACCTGCTGGTCGCTTGCCTCCTGTTGCCCTGCTCCCTTCAATAGACTTCATTACAGAAACCTGGCCTCAATCAAAGCCAAATTTGGCATACCAAATTTCCAAATTCTTACAGACAAGTGATCCCCAGATATCTAAACTAGTATTAAGACTGTTGAGAGCTTTCACATGAATCAGTGGAGCTCTAGTTTAAAAAAATCCCACTGTATGATCCTCTATCATGGTTCCAAGCTCAAGACTTTAAATTTCCTTGGGTTTGTCTTTTAAGTACAGACTTAAAAGTTGTTTTTCATTGTGCTAAATGTATATACATTTGGGCTTCTGGATAGATGGAAGAAGTCCCTCTTTCAAGATGTGTAGTCATACTGAAAATCAAGATCAGATGAGCTTCTGCCTCTTCTACTTCATGGAAGGTATCTGCCTTCCCTGAGCTCACCTTAAAGAGTGTTCATGCTATGAACACAAAGATGTGTGTCTACTGCCTTTTTCTACAATGTATATTTCACTGCAGAGTACAAACAATGGGGATATTAACATATTTAAATCTTATCTTCTCTGTAAACTTAAAAAGGCTTCTTGTACACTACAGGAAAACCACCTGAATCCATCTCTTAGGTCAAAAGGAATCCGGATAAGTACTGCCAAGCAGTACACACACACACACACACACACACACACACACACACACACACACACACACACGTGTATATATGTTCTAGTGTCCTGTCAAGTCCAGGTGTTTTCTACACCCAGGACAGCATGAAAGCAGCTAACCACAGGTGCTCCAGTCTATCCTCACAAACTTGAGCCAGCTGGACCTGCACTTCTTGTCTTAGCCACAGATGTCGTCACCAATCCCTGGACAGCAGTAAAATAGCTGGTTCTCCCAGGACTTTGTCAGCCCATTCCTACCCCCATTCTCTTAAGATCCCCAAAGACATCTCTGCCCCCAACTCAGCAGGAAGTAGCCAGTTTCAAATACAACACCCTCTTTCTCACCTTGCCACCCTATCCTAGCTCCTCATTTTCTTTGACTATAGGGAAATGGAGGAATGTTAGTTCACAAGCCTATCCCAACAGCCTGCTTCTAGGTTGCCTACCAACCTTCTGCCACCAGGCACATGGGACAAAAGACTGAATCTCATGCACTCTCTTCTCTCTCTCTCTCTCTCTCTCTCTCTCTCTCTCTCTCTCTCTCTCTCTCACACACACACACACACACACACACTTTCTCTCTCTCTCTTATATTCTCTCTGTAACTTCCCCAGTTTCTCTCCATCTTGCTGTCTTTCTGTCTCTCTCCTCTCTCCCTTCCTATGCTCTCCCACTGCTTTCTCTTTCTCTCTCTCTCTCTCTCTCTCTCTCTCTCTCTCTCTCTCTCACACACACACACTTTCTCTCTCTCTCTCTTATATTCTCTCTGTAACTTCCCAGTTTCTCTCCATCTTGCTGTCTTTCTGTCTCTCTCCTCTCTCCCTTCCTATGCTCTCCCACTGCTCTCTCTCTCTCTCTCTCTCTCTCTCTCTCTCTCTCTCTCTCTCTCTCTCCCTCTCTCCCTCCCTTCTTCTGCCATCTCATGAATCACTCTGGCCCTGACTCCCCTCCTCTTCTCTTCCCCCAAAGAAACCTCTTTGTTTTTCTTTGATTTTGAAACTCATTTATTTAGAAAGTTTGAAATTTGGCTTAACACCGTCAGCATTCCTGATGTCCAGAGTGCCAATATGATGTTCTGGTGTTTGGCAGGTGAAGGGTGGCCATAGCTCTTCATGACAGTATCTTCAAGGTGCAGGAGATTGAGAAAGCCTATAACAGGGTGTCTTACAAGACAACTATGGGAAGATATCTGGTTGTATTGGTAGAAGGTGCTAAATTCTCAAAAGACAGTGCTTCGCAACTTTCTTAGTGCTGTGACCCTTTAATACATCTTCCTCATGGTGTGGTGACCCACCACCATAAAATATATAAATATTTCCATATTTTATATGGAAATATATATATAATATATGAAATATTTCATTATTACTTCATAACTGTAACTTTGCTTCTATTAGGAATCTGAATGTAAATATCTGATTTGCTGGATATCTGATATGTTATCCTTGTGAAAGATTCATTTGATCTCTAAAAGGGTTGTGACCTACCGACTGAGAATCACTGAAAATGTGAAATGGAATGCCAGAAATGCAGGATGCTTTTGTTGTATAGAATGAGTCATTTTAGTAAAGGCTATGATATTATTGAATTATATCATCATATTTGATATTATTGAATCATACAAAATATGAACTTATAAATCTTTGGGGAGACACACAGTCTAAATCTCCCCACTAGGAACAAAGAGGGCTATGGAGGATAGGGTGTGGCTCAAGCTTTCTTAGAATGTGAGGCTTTGGGTTTCATCTGCAGCAGCACAGAAACCAGGCATAGTGGTGCAAGTCTATAATGTCAGCACTCTGAGGTAGAGACATGAGCACCAGAAGTTCAAGATCATCTTTGGTTATATATTGAGCCCAAGGCTACGTGAGACACTCATTTCAAGAAAAGCATTTGGTAAAGAGCTAGAGAAAAGCACAGCGGCGTCACTGTTGATTTGCCAGGCTGATGGAGAATGAAATCCTTTGGAGAAGGAATGCAGCTTTGCCTTTGAATCACAGGTGTTGGCATACAGCCTAAATGCTCAGTAAATGTGGACTGATGAATGAAAGTATGAGCAAAATGACCCAAGAGGTAGAGTCTTTATGAATCAGATGAGAGAATCAAACTTTTAACTATTCTTGAGTCAAACTTTGATCTTTTTTCCTGTCATCTTTAAAGAATCTAGACAGAGGTAATGCCTTCTGTTTGCAATGCTTATATTTTCTTGGAAAGTGAATAACTCTGATTTTGTACTTAGAGATGTACAAGTCTTGTTAATGATGTCTGGAGGCCTAGCATACCCCTGTGCCCTGGCTTGTTGTACCTTATCAAGCATGCCGGTATTTCTTGGTGGTGATGGCTAACTTCAAGCCATTGATGCTGCCTATCCTTGCATAACTTCTTGAGATCTTCAACATATTTTCCTGGTAAATACTTATTCTAGGCATGGATGCTTCATACTGATAAAAACATAGACATATCTGAATTTCTGAATTGTTGGAACAGAGTTGTTATAGTTCAGGAGAGAAGTCACAGACAGGGTGACAGCACTTGAGAGGAGCAATTTCAAGAGGTTGAAGTGTCTTTTCATATTGATGATAATTCTGAATCCAGGAATCAGTGCCTCCATGGTCAATGTCAAGGGGACAGTTAAGGAAGTATTTTTATACATAAGCATTTTAAATTGCCTGAGTCTGTCTCCTTAATGATGAGCCAATGATATTGATGAACCAGTCTGCAATTACACAGTGTTTTCTGACTCTCAGGATGTTTTCATGTCCTCTAGAGATGGATGCTTGTATGGAGGCTTAAGATGCTAATGAGAGATGATTCAACCAGTGTTCTTATAGAGGTCACAGGAGTAACCAAGGCCCACTGTATAACGGTTTGAATGTGAACTGTCCTCCACAGGCTCAGGTTATTTGAACCCTCTCCCACCCAGTAGTTTTGCTTGGGCATGCTGCAGAATCTTTAGGAGGCAGAGACTTTGCTAGAAGTGGGTGGCTAGAAGTGGATCCTGATGCTTTGTAGCTTGGTTCCACTTCCACTTGCTTTCTGAGCGTAGATGCACTGTGACCATCAAGCCATCCCCGCATGTTGCCTTCTCTTCACCCCCGTTATGATCCCTATCATCCAGGAACTGTCAACCTGAGCAGCAAACGCTTTGCCCCTTTAGTTGCTTTTGTTGGAGTGTTTTATTGCAGAAATGAGAAAGTAACTAGCGCAACATGAATAATGCATAATGGAATAAAACGTCTTGGTAGATGAGATAAAAACTTTCCATGTATTTTTTTATGAACTCTTGTAGCTTGGTTCTCCTAGGCCTTTTTTGGGGGGAGAGGGTTATATTAAAACCTAACCATTACTTTAGGTAACTGGAACTGGTTCAATAATTCAGAGATCAAGAACAATGAGTATTTTTTAATGAGGATGATCACCTTTGAAACCTGTAATTTACTCCTCCTCTTCTTTATGATAATGAATATTCATGTGTATGAAATGTTTCTGGAGATGTGAAGGACTGTCTAGATAAAGCTGCACTCTACAATCTGCACTGTTCTCAGGCCTGTAAAATGAAAGAGGTAGATTGCATAATTACCGCTTCCCGATCTCTGACATCCCCAGCACCTAAGATCTCCTGGACCATGAATCTTCACTTCCAGGATAACTTTAAAAGCAGATATTCACAAGAAGAAAAATATGAATTGACATAATGACTAGTTGTTTCTTTTCTCCTTGCTATGACAAAATACGTGGCAGAAACAACTCAAGGGAAGAAAGGTCTATTTGAACTAAAGGTTTCAGAAGGATTTGTCTATCCTAGTGAGAAAGGTATTGTGGAGTCTGTGGTAGAGGGAACATGAACATCTGGTTCAAATGATGGGAGACAGAGAAGAAAGAGACTGACAGTTAGACGCCCTGAACTAGCATGGCTGAGACCTTCGAACGCCCTCTCCCTCTCCTGGCAACCTATTTTCACAGACTACACCCCGCCTCCAAAGACTCCATAGCTTTCAAAGTATTGTCCATCAACTGGAACCAAGCATTAAAAACATGAGCTGTGAGGGAGGTTTCAGGTTCAGGCCATGTTGTAACCAAATATGCATCTTCTAAAAGCCAATGAGTCTATAACTGGTTGATTGATGGAATATAAGTAAGTCTACGTCCTTACTGAGTGTGTTTGCTTTTTTTGTTGTTGTTGTCGTTTCTGGTGCTGTGGCAGTTGAGGTTGTCCAGCAGCACTGACACATTTGGAAGATGTGGAAGAAAATACCTTGAAGATCACCGTCTGTCCATGCCCAAATTCCTCGTTTCCACTTCCATCATGCAGCTTCTTGATTAGCTCAGAATCAAAGGCATTGGACTTCCCCACCATAATGTTTACAGAGTTGTGACTCATGTGATTTAAACCGCTCAGTCACAAAACTTGAAGCCTGTAAGTTAGCAGGGCGACCCTCTGCTGTAATACTTTGAGTCTTGGAGACGTTCGGTGTAGTTACAGCACGTGGATCAAGAATCTGGATGGAGAGCAGCCTAACCAACAGGCTCACTTTAAAGTGAGTCTCTGCCTCTGGACTAGAGCTCTGTGTCAGCCAGTACACCACAGAGGGTGAGAGTGGATGGGGCACTGCCTGCGGGAGCCACCCTGTATCCATCTCCAGGGAAGGACTGGGTATTAAACTAGGGTAGGGAGAATGATTTTATCACTTTGACCACTTTGATGATACTTCAGCCAAATCCTAGGATAAGTTGGACTTGAACTATGTAAAGAGATGTGTAAAATATTTGCTAAATGATTCTCCCTGAAAATTGATCATTTATCATGCTGTTAAGAGTGACATTTTAAATTAGGAAGACACGAACAAAACTTCTACCATCCAGATATTGATCTCATTTTAAGTGGTGTCTAAAATTTAAATGATAGATGATATGCACTCCCCCAGGAAACATAAACCCCAAGTATCTCTTAGTAGACAGAAATAATGTGCACTATTTTTAGTTTTAGAGATTTGGTTGTGAGTGAGCTATAGATAATGCATATCCAGAAAGTCTTGTCAAGCTTTTGTAAGGGAAGAAACATGTATGTGTATTTTAATGTGACTAAACATAAACACAAACATATGACAAGAAGGAAACAAACACACCAGACTCCATTGGCACCCGTACTTTCCTTTCATCATTGCAAAGAAAAACCCTTGCATAAGAAAACAAAATCAAACCCTGTGTCTTGATTTTATAAAGTAGAAGAAAGCAATTATTTACAAGGATGATAAAGATATCCACGTCAAAGTGTAGTCAAACATGACAGCCATTAAATGCTTGGTTGGAAGATGGCTGTTAATTACACAGGATATTAGATACAGTTGGATTGAGAAGGATTATTGGCCAAGTCAACAACATTATTCTCAAGGCTGGATTCATGCTGTACTGGTGAATTCAATCCAGTTGTCTATTTTCAGCTACACACAGACCTTAGACTTAGGTTTTCCAGGCTGGGCCCATGATCAGTGACTGTGTCTCTTTGAAAGGACTATTCTCATGGCCACTGAGGCTTGGGGAGTGTGAGCTGTCAGAAAGGTTGCTAATGCTTAAATGCAGAAGCCTTCTCCCAGATTAAAGGACTGATGGTGTAGAAACAAGCAAATATAAGAAGAGCAAGGGTAGATAGGATTTGGGATTGTGCCAGGATTGGGTCTTGGGCTTGGAGATAATGGGCTTTCGTTTTTGGAAAGAACTGGCAAGAAGCAAGCACTCCTCCATTTCTGGAAGCTCTGGGTGTCACAGGGTACTGAATGCTAGCAGCACAAAGGACATTTATTATTAGTCAGAACATTTTCACCCAGTGTTAAACACTGTACATGCACCTTGTGTAATGTTCCCTTCTTAGGCATGGAGAGATTAGGAAACTTGGTCAAGATTGCATGGTTAGAACATGAGCTTATGGTGGTTCACTGTGTGAGTTGCTTTGTTCTTCCTGTGGTGAAAGCAATGTAAGGATCGGAAGAGGTGGGGCTTATTTTGCCTCACAGTTGAACGATAGATCCCATCATGGTAGGGAAGGGATGATGGCAGGGCATGAGGCAGGTGGTCATATTGTGTCTCTGGTCAAAAAGCAGAAAGAGATGGATGCTGTCGCTCAGCTAGCTGTGTCCTCTTCATTTAGTCCTGGACCCATTTCACTGAGAGGTGCTACCCACATTCAGGATGGGCCTTCTCAATTAACTTAATTCCCCTCTCAAGAAACCTCCTCATAGACAGGGGCAGCGGTGTCCCTGGTAGGTTATTCTAGATCTTGTAACCAATGCAGACCTCACACTCACCATCCGAATTTGTGTGTGATTAAAGGATGTCTTTGCTATCTGGGCTTTCTGGACAAACAAGGATGGGATTATCGCCCATCAAGTGTAGAAGGAAGATTTCGCACATCCTCATGCTAGGTACCATCTTCCAAAGTCAAGAAGTCACGTTCAACACAAGATGCAAGAGACAGAGAGTTGTCGTCCAAGGCCCAGCTCCCAGGGACTCAACACACAGGAAGGCTACATTAGTATAGATCAGAAACACAGAAAACCAAGACGGCAGCTTTAAAGCCTTCCTTTTGAAAAATGAAAACCATCTTCAAGCATTAGAATTCTCACTTGGCCTAAGGCTTCCACCTTGTGGAGGTCTCTGGTAATTGTGAGCTTACTTCCTGGTCTGTACAATGGCTAAATCCTGGCAGCTGAAGGGATTTAAGTCAGGGGAAAGAGGCAATTTAAGTCAAGGGAAACCGGCAAAGCAAAAGACAGTTAACTGAATTTTTAAAGCCTTTGGAGGACTTATTTCAGCATTTAATTTGAATTTGCTTTTATTATTCATTTTCTTTTAGTGTTTTTCCCAACAAAAGGATTAATTTATAATTTTAAGGCACCTTCTCGGGTTGTGTAAATCATCCACCTTCTAAATCAAAGCCTGTTGTCTCTCTGCTCTGCGTGCATTCCTGGGCCAGTTGTACCCAACTCTCTGAGACTCCTAAACGGCAACATGATGCAAAGGGCCGGGCCACAGTGAAGAGGTGGAAGCCCTTGCTGGAAAATAATCAGTGAAGTTTTTAAATGGCGGTGGCCTGGTGTTAAGCAAGCCCAGGGCCCTCATAAGCACAGGGCCTGCCTGATGTCCTTCTGTTAATTACTATGCATACCCTATCTGCCTAGTGAATAGCAGTTCATTTCTAGCAGATATGAAATACTTCCTAAAATTGGTTTTATTGCAACTACTGTGACCATTTTCCCTTTCCTTAAAACTCCATCCTAAAAAAAATGAGGAAAAACCCCACTTGGGTTGATATTGGCCCATAGCAGCTTTGTGGGTGTAGACTTGTGTGAGGGTAGGTGGTCTGTCTCTACAATGCATCAGAATGACAAACTTTGACTTTCATTTATCTGTGTGGCTTTTTGGAGGCAATGTGAAGAGTCTCCCATGCAGGCTCCCATGTAAGGTGATGACTAGGCTACCTAGCAGTTGATCCCTTGAGTGGCCTCCCAAATCAACAGTGTAACCCTAACTCAACACACGGTGATTGGATGCTCTTTGGATTAAAAGTTCCTGCAGTAGAATGGAACACTAGTCTCGGAAGGGACCCAGAGGTAAAGAATGGTCAATAGAGGCTTTGAACTGGGTTGATAATGCCTATTTGATTTGAGTCAAAACTACATGGGACTTTGATGGGTGCATCAACACATTCAGGTTCACAGCAAGTGGCCGGTAACCACCAACACAACAGTGACAGCCCCCCACCCCCCACCCCCCGCCAGCTGTAGCTAACAGCTGCTTGCTCACTTGAAAACTTGGACATTGTTGATGTTGGAACTTTTCATCCCAGAGCTGGCAGTAAACTGGGCTTTGTGGGCTTCATCATTGTCTGATGAAGACAATGGAATTCACCTTCCTCTCCTCCATTTTCCTTCCATCCTAGCTCTTGGATTCTCAAATACTGAGCTGCTAGCACCTTACAAGGCATGGCAACCTCTTCCCCACCTCCAGGCCTGGGTCTCGCTGGTCCTCCATGCCAACGTACATTGAAACAATCTCTTGCTAAGTCTCCCGAAGGCCCAGCCGTCTTCTAAGACAAGGTGCACCTACAACAACCTCCTGTTCGTCCAGCACCAACCCCGTTATTATTATTATATCAAGACAACAAAATGAAAGGTGCTTATTTACATGGACTCACCATGACTGCAGAGTTAGGGGCAGCAGACTCAAGCAAAGATGGAGGCCAGCAAGGGAAGGAGACTGCCTCTAACTTTTGTCAGGGTGATGTTTGGATCTTGTAGTTCTTGTAAGTTTCTGGATAGTTTCTCGGAAATGGAAAGGAATGCCTTAACTCACAGGTCTTTAATAAGTCAGCAAATAGCATTCCAAGGGTAGTGCCTTGGTGTGCGTTGAAAAGTCAGCTTACATCCTGGTAGGTCTGTGCCAGCAGCAGGGTAAGAATGTGCCAGAGACCCCATAGAACCACCGCTGGGACTCTTCTGAGTGCTCTGAACCAGTGGCTTCCCTGGGAATATATTTCTTGACAACAAATATGAAGAACAGAGGAGAATTTGCCACCTGACACGCTGTGGTCCCAGCTGAGGCTGTCTTGTTCCATATAAACAGGTATCCTTTTCAATCTGCCTAGTAACAAACACCTTTTCACATTTTGTGTTACTGCTGATGGTTTTGCTCTTCCCTAACAGTCTCCCAGCACAGCCTGCATTCTCCAGTCGAGGAAGGCAGATGCTGATGCCTTGACCCTGCACTGCTGAGCCGGAACTAAGAGAAACACATTTCTACTCTTCACACGCTATGCCATGTGATCGTTAGTATTCATCGTCAGTTTGACACAATGTAAAATCACCTAGGAGGGGGTCTAAATGAGGGATTGTACACATCAGGCTAGCCCATGAGCACAAGCTACACATCAGGCTAGCCCATGAATACAAGCTACACATCAGGCTAGCCCATGAGTGCAGCTAGTGGGCTATCCAGGTTATGTTAATGGAAGTAGGAAGATCTACTCACTGTGAGCAGCACTATTTTCTGGTCAGGGATTCTGGATTATATGGAGCAGGCTGAACACTAGCATGCATATGCCAATTCATGGATTTCTGCTTTTGGCTGTAGATGTGAGGGGACTAGCTGCTCCAAGTTTCCACTGTGTTCTACAGGGATGGACCGTGACCTGGAACACGGATGATGAGTCAAGTGAACCCCTTCTTGCTCAAGTTGCTTTGTCAGGGTGTTTTTATCACAGCAGAAGGTAAAGCCAAGACGCCTAGCCTATGGGGTTTTGTTACAGCAGCAGAAATAGACTAAGATGCTAACTGAGGAAAACAGACAATGGACTACGTTTCTGTCATGCCCGAAAGACTGTGACCAACAACTGGAAGGATAATATCCTAAGCCTAGAACTCTTTATTCTCTAGCTATGGCTTCTGGGAAGAGCATTATCTTCCCATATAATTCAAATGCAACTCTTTAACATAAAACACACACACACACACACACACACACACACACACACACACACACACCACATAAGCAAAGCTTATATTATAGTAGAACTTTCTCTTTTTTTCCATTTTATTTTTGCTCTTTCTCCTAGTTTGTGAAAAAAAAAAGATGATTCTTGGAAATCACCCGAATCCCACCCACAACTCTTATAGGGATAGATGCTTGTGCCACAGACACCCTGCCCTTCTCCATTCTCCTTGTGCAGAATTGCTGCTGTATCTATGCCAGCCAGAGAGCCATCAGAGAGGAGCAGATGCCTGCCTTTGTTCGGTTCCTAGGGACTGGAGGAAAACAAGAACTCGGTTATTACACTAACAATAGGGAGCCCACCATGTACCAAGTTTTCTCTTGTATGTGCTGTTGGGATAACATTTGTCCACATGTGTGAACCTTTATAACTGTTCTTGTAGCTTCTTTCCTGGTAGCCTTTTAGAGTTATATTAGAGAAAGAGAAAATGAGCTGATTTTGACAGGGACTAAAATTAATTTATATAATATTAATAATTCTGAAGTCTAATGAACTGCTGAATCAAAGAGTTTTTATTAAAGATTGCATGTACCTTTCAACTAAAAACTTTGCCTCTGAATTTCTTTGAAGTGTCCTCACGTGGTCTGGTTTTATGTGGAAGAGTTTTCTTTTTTAATCAATTGTGTATTTTTAAATTAATTCTTTAAGAATTTCATACAACATGATTTGATTATATTCAAGCCCTCACTACTCCCTCTAAGTCCTCCAAGATCTACACCTTCACCTCTCTAGTCACTCTTAAAAGGATAACACACAACAAAGTCATATTTGTGTTGTACATGTACTCACAGGGGTGCGGCTGTCTCCTGGAGCATGGCTGACATATCAGTGGCCATACCCTTAAAGAAAGCTGATTCTCGTTCCCTCAGAAGCACTACCTGTCAAGAGCTGCTCAGTGGTGGGGTCCCATGATCTCCTTCGTATTCTATGATAGAACGTTGGCTGGCTTTATATTTGTAGGTCTTCTGCAGGCATCTACAGACCCTGTGAGCCCATTAGTGAACAGTCCTGTCATGTCCTGAAGACATTGCTTTGCTCCAGTCCTCCCTGACCTCTGGCCCCCACAGTCTTTCAGTTTCCTCTTCCCTAAGCTTGGGGGTGGGGGATATAGACGCCCAGTTTGTGGCTCAGAACTCCACTGACACTCATTGTCTGCGCTGTGACCTGTTGTGAGTTTCTGTTTTAGCCAGTGTCCACTGTCCAAATTAACTGGTGTGGGAAAGAGAACCAGACGGTGTGGTTTAACCCCGCTCTCCAGGTTTCTTTGGAGAGCCTCAAATTCTTCCTTGTCATGGCTAAGACATAGAGGGTTCCTTTGCTGTTGAAAACCTCAGATGACACAGCACAAAATACCTGCAAAACTCAGCCATGAGGTAGCACAAAGCAGAGGCATCGCCTCCCCCTGGAAGCCCACAGCTTGCTCACTCTGCCTCCTAGATCACAGAGTGTTCTTACTCAAGACCCTCAACTTGGACTACTGTTGGGAGAATAAGTCCATGCTTTAATAACATAGTGGAATTGATAAAAACTCTAAAATGCATTTCTTTGTCAGAATCTAACATGTAAGGCATTTATCATGATTTCTGAAAGGCTACACATGGGGCCCAATTCCAAAGAAGTGTCTAAAACTCTTTCCATAGCGTGAGCATCCATGGGCCAGATATAAAGGCAGGATGTGCATATCTGTCCAATAGTATTTATGATGTGTAAATCTTAAACCCCTGAAGTGCTGCACATAAGTCAATGGAACGCTTTTTCCCTAGCCGTGCACAAATGGAATGCTAGAGAACAAAAAAATAATGCTGATAATGATTTATTGACACAGGCTTGAGTTACTAAAGCCAGACAGAAGAGATATATTGCTTTAATTGTGGCTGGGTGTAGAATCAAGAAACGCAAGACTAAAGAAGGCATGGCTTTCTGCTAAAGTCTCGAAGCTGCTTCCTGATTGCCTATAACCTACCTACCCTGCATGTGTCTTTACCCACCAGTTATAATTCAGGGCTCTAACCTAGATGGTCCAGTGTTTCCTGTCCCTCAGAATTGGTGCATTTGGCTGTATTTACTTGTCTCCTCCCAATTTTTTTAAACATACAAGTCCATCATTTTCAAAGCTTAGCATACAGTACGAAATTAATATATGTCTGCTAAATGTCCTGATTCATATGTCTGTGTGAGCTGTAATGGTCCAGTATGTACAGGAAGAGGAGCTTTTAGATAACAACCTTATTTTTATAGCCAGCCTTGATGTCGATTCCCCTAACATAACATTTGAAATTTTGTGTGACTGCCTGGTGTTCTGTTCCACTTAGACCGCTAACATCTGTCCTGATGGTAGGAGGCCTTCTCCCTCAGCCAGATGTTGAAGGAACGCTGGGTGAAGAAGTCTGTGTATCATTTGAAAATCTGGTTTCCCCATTTCTAATGTTATTATCGAAATGTACTCTTCACTTGTGAATAGGAATCCTTGTTTCTGGTGGTGCCTAGAATAAGAGATTTAAATCTAATATTTGTAGTCTATTAGGGTTTTCGTGGCTGTGATAGAGCAGCATGGCCAAAAAGCATGGGGAGGAAAGGATTTATTTCATCTTGCATTGCAAGCTAACAGTCTATCGCTGAGGAACTCAAGCAAGGCAGAAGCCTGAAATCAGGAACGGATACAGAGGCCATGGAGGAGTGCTGCTTACTGGCTCCCTCCTTCACAGACTTCTCATTCTACTTTCTCACAGCAGCCAGGACCAACTCCTCCCACAGCAGTCATCAGTCAAGAAAATGTACCACAGGTTTGCCCATAGGCCAATATGGTAGGAGCATTTGTTCAACCGAGGTTCCCTCTTCCAAAATGACTCTAGCTTGAATCAGGTTGACAGAAAACTAGCCACATTTAAAATTACCTTAATTTTACTAACCCTTACCTTTATCAACCCAGCTAGATATTATATTTTATAAGTAATATTTTATTCATTTATAGCAATTTATATAAGTAACTCAAGTAGGACGCTGCCCCCCTCACCCCCGTCCATAGAATACTCTAATATTTGGCTTCACAGTGTCTTTCCTGGTAGATCACAGAGGCTTATGTGTGCGGGGGGGAGGCTCTAACTGTGGTATCCTCTAATGGGCAGAAGGCATATTGAATTGTAGGGGCTTCATTCATTTCACTGCTCCCTCATGGTGACACGCATACAGATTGCCTGGAGATGGTATAAAAATGAAGCTTATAGAGTGAGGTATGCACTCAGGTTTATTGTTAAAGCCCTCTGGGAAAGACCTTTCCAGACTCCTTAATGTAATATTTGCAAATAGTTGGATGCAAAATAGGATGCTCCCAGTAGAGCACAGGCTTCATAAGCAAAGCAAATCTCAGTCAACAGCAAAGAATTTTCCACAGTGTCTCAAGTTCTGCATAGGCTGTATGTGTACTCAACTTTTGTGCCTTTTATCTTGTGTTTAGTTTTCTGTAGGGCTGGACAAAAGGACTGCTGGAGACTATTTCCCCAGTTTGCCTTGCCTCTCTTCTGAGCATTCTGTATTTTTATTTGACAAATTTGGTGATGTTCCATGGGCACAGAGAAAAAAGATCTGTGGACTTCCATGCTGGCAGTAGCTCCTGAGTGTCTTTGTTTCATTTCCTGTTGTTATGATAAAATGCCTTGATGAAGCAACATAAGAGAGGAAGCACCCATGTGTCTCACAAGTCTAGGCCATGGCCATCATTGCTGGAAAGTCTAAGAGCAGGAACTTGAAGCAGCTGGTCACACTATATCTACAATCAAGAGCAGAAAGTAGTCACACCATATCTACTGTCAAGTAATCACACCATATCTACTGTAACGTAGTCATACCATATCAACAGCCAAGAGCAGAGAGCAAATGAACAGATGCAAGCATGCTTGCCATCTTACTCTCTCCTTTTCATATACTCTAGAGCCCAGCCTATAAAATGGTACCCACATTCAGGGTGGGTCTTTTTACCTCAGCTAACCCAAGTTAGAAAATCCAACACAGGCATGAGGCATAGCCATAAACTGGCCTAATCCAGACAAGCCCTCACCAAGAGTCTTTTTCCTGGTGATTCTTGATTGTGTCAAGTTGACAATTAAAATTGCCGACCATAGTGGGCTTATCATTTACAAGGTAATCTTGTGCCACGAGGGCCTCTGTGTTACTGATTCCAAGAGTATTCACCATGCATGGTTGCTGAGAAGATCAAGTCAGATGGTACAAGTTAGGCCATGGTAGGTATCTGATAGAAATGATGCTGTCAACACAAGCACTGGTGGGATATGCCCACACTGTTGAATCTGTGCACAGAGGACTGAGATCCTTAGCAAAAACACTGTGTGTTTTCTTTCTGACATGGAACCAAGAGAAATTGTGCCTTGGCTTCTCATAGCTTTTAACAGGGATTCTCACAGTTTGACACAAAACAATCACATGGGCAGCATGTTAAACAGAGATGTCTCAGAGTCACCATTATGGGATCTGAATATCAACTTTAGATATCTTTCCACAGATGCTGTCATTTTTTTCTCAGTGAATTCCTAGGAAAAGCTAGACAAGCTGGTCACTGAGCCCTAGGGATCCCTCATGTCTACACCTCCCCAGTTCTGGGATTACAAGTAAGCATCACAGTGATGGACTTTGAAAACTTGGTACTGTGTCATTTCCAATTTCTCGCTTTTATGAACAAAGCTGCCATGGACATGTACAAGCAAGTACATTTACACAAGAGAGTATTGATCAGCTGCTTAAAAAATGACACCACCAAATTTTCAGGTAAATGGATAGAACTGAAAGAAAATCATTCTGAATGAGGTAACTCAGACCCAGAAAGACAAATATGGCGTGTACTCACTTATATTAGTTGTTAAGCAAATGAGAACCAAACTATACTCCAACTCCATAGAGCTAGAGAGGTTAGGTAAAGAGGAGGGATCTAAGGGGGATACACGGATCTCCCTAGGAGGGGAAATAGATTTTCATGGGCAGAATGGGAGGAGGGCAAGTCAGGTGGGGTAAGATGGGGCATGTGGACAGAATGTGGGGAGAGATGACTGGAAACGGGGGGCAGTAAGAGGGTGGTGGGGAATCCTAGTGAAGTGAAAAATTCCTGGAATGTATGAAGGTGATCCTAGTGAGGACTCCTAGAAATGAAGGCTGTGGAGTCTCAATTGGCCATCTCTTGTCAATAGGTGAAGCTCCCAATGGCAGGACTAGGTTGTATTCAATTGAGTTGTTGGCCAAGGTGTGTCCCATGGAAATCCCCCAATATCCTGGGATATTGCTAAGACAAATGAATGCTCTCTAACCTAAAGTGGGGTCCATTGCTGAGGACAACACCCACACAACTCGCTGAGCATGAAAATGTAGAACTGGTACCTATATGGAGTTCTCACCCCTACATTCTAGATTTTTTGATGTGGGAAGGCACTCTGCAGGCTACTGAAAGAAAAACGTGGTTACCAACCCAGCCACAAAAACTTTGACCTCTGTCGTGACTGACTCTGTCCTGACTGAAAAATATCCTGGTGCAACGAGGGCACAGAATTTGTGGGAGTAGCCAACCCACGTCTGGTTTGACTTAAGACCTCATGCATGACACTGCTTGGGTAAGCAAGAAGCAGAGAGTGGATACCTCAGAGACCTAGGGTAAAGGCAAGCACAACTGAACGTAAAAAAAAAAAATCAATAAAACGACTGCTAATGATATTCTGCCATAGTCATAGATCAGTGCCTTATCCAGTCATCATCAGAGAAGCTTCGTCCGGCAGCAGATGGGAACAGATGCAGAGACCACAGCCAGATATTATGAAGGAAGAGAGTCTAAAAGGAAGGTGCTCATCAATTCCTTCCTTCAGAGCTCAGGGAGTGCTGTGGAGGAGGAGGTGGATAGATCGTAAGAGCCAGAGGGGAAGGAGGATGCCATAAGAATAAGACTCTCTGAATCAACTAAGCTAAGCACACGTGAGCTCGCAGAGCCTGAGGCAGCAAGCACAGGGCATACATGCGTCTGCACCAGGTCCTCAGGGTCTATATTATAGCTATTAGGTTAGTATTCTTATGGGGCTCGTGACTATGAGAACGAGTGGGTCTCTGACTCTTGCTCCTGCCATTAGGACTCTTGTCTTCCTGCTGGGCTCCTGTGTCCAACTTTGGCGTGATAGTTTTGGCTTCGCCCATATATTTTACTTGTGATGTTCTGTTATGATCTCTTAGAACTCTTTTCTTTTCTAATTAGAGACAGAGAGGGAGTGGATCCTAAGGGGAGGGGAGGTGGGGAAGAAGTGGGAGGAGAAGTAGAGGGAAACTATAAAGGATATATTGCATGAGAAAAGAATCTGAATTTTTTTCAAGACAAGGTTTCTCTGTAACCCTGGCTATCCTGGAACTCACTCTATAGACCAGGCTAGCCTTGAACTCAGAGATCCACCTGCTTTTGCCTTCCAAGCTAGGATTAACGGCATGTGCCATCACCGCCTGGAAAAGAATATATTTTCAATGAAAAGAAACACACACACACACACACACACACACACACACACACACACACACACACACACACACCCCTACCTTGGTACTGGGGATAAATTCAGTTCTTCATCCTTGCAAAGCCAGCACTTTACTGACCAAAACATTTCCCCAGCCCAAGAATACACTTTAAAAGTAAAAATGAGACAAGTTTCCAGGTGGCTGCCAAGGATGTTGATCTAAATGAAGCCTTTGATCTGAGACCTTCTTTGTAAAGCATGTTGGAAACCCGCTGGCACGTCCCAGGTTCTCTTGGCGAACTAGTGGTTGAAGTGCTGCCACCTGCTGGTTGTAGTAAAAACATTATTTTAAAAAAAGACTCAACTGCAGGAAAAAAGAACACAATGAAATCAGAGTGCACTGTGAAGATTTTATAAGCCCGTGTGTTTTATACAAGAACTAGGAGTAGACAAAGGCTTTTTGTTGTGATACAAGGATGGTATTTCAACTGCTGTGTTTCTAAGAAAAATATTCCGAGCGTCCTGAGGACTGTTTCCGGCTACAGGAATGAAAACTCTTTCTCTCGGGGCTGCCAATAACCTGCTGCTTTCATGCCTCCTAAGCAGAAGCAGCAGCCATGCACTTTAGCACGCTGGGATAGCACTTTTCTCTTTTGAGCCTCTATTTATTCATCTATATCACAAGAGGAGGTAAGATGCCCCAAGAAGTGTTTTCTGGTATTTTGTGACTCTCCTGAGGCTGTGTTATACCCGGCTCTGCCTCTTAAAGAAGGAGCCGTCTTTAGCTCATAGAATGAGCTCTGGTCTTTGATTCCCATGGCAGCTTTTCATTTTTTAAAAGTAACTTCAATGTTTTGGGCCTCATACGCACTTCTGCCCTTCCTTGCCGGGACACAGTTTCTATAGTAAAATGTCTGTAGCTACACTTGCAATTTTCTTCGCAGAATTAAAAGCACCACAGGCATGGAAACTGCTGTTGTATCAGCCCGCTAGAGTGGCCATAACAAAGTCCTATAGACTGGGTGGCTTAGTCAGAAATTCTTCCGACAAGTTTGGAAGTCTACCAGCAGGTTGTTGGCAGGCCCTTTGCTCTGAGCTGTCTCTCTCTTGGCCTTGATCTGTGGGCGTCTTCTCTCTCTATGTTCACATGGATTTGCTTCTGTGTCTGTGTCTTTTTATAAAGAAAGAAGTGTCACTGCATTAGTGTTCATGTTAATGATCCATCTTAACTTCTTACTTCCCAAGGGTTGACAGACACACTTCAAGGCACAGGGGCTTCAACAAATGAGGTGTTGGAAGCACGTTTTTAAGCTATGTTTAAATGTCTTTCAAGCCAATGTTATGGGTTAAGGAAATGGCTCAGTAGGTAAAGTGCTTGCTGAGCATGTATGAAGACATGTATTTGAGTCTCTGGTATTTTCGTAAAAATCTAGGTATTGAAGGCATGACCCTGCAACCTCAGCCTTGGGAGACAGAGTCAAGTCAATAAAGGAAGTTCTGTGAAAAAAGAAAACACATAATAATGAGGGGAGACAGTTATAGGGAGCCATCTCAAATAGATATATAGCCTTTACATATGTATGTGTGAACACACATACCACACCCACAACCCCCCCACAACACAGCACACACATACACACCACACACATAAATACATACACACTACAACACACATACCACATACACACTCCACACACATATACACACTACACACATACACACAAATACATACACACTACAACACAAACACACACACTTCATTTTTTAGAAAGAATACTTTCCTTAAGGCTCAGATGTGATGCTCGGTCTCTCTAAACTTTGTTTTTCCTGTGCAAAGTGCATAAATGGAGTGTAAAGATGCCACAAAGCTGAGGAGTAATTGGCGTAAAGCACACAGCATCCTTAACAATGGGAACTCAGAACATGGCAGCACCTAGTACATGTTCAGCGTGTTGTTTTCCTGAGGCAGAAAGGGCCTTGTAGAAATGCCTCACCAGTATTTCGAAGACTCTGCCATGTGCCTCCTGGAAACCATCTGCTGGCATTCCCCAGACCCACATTGCTGACATGAATAGCTACATGACACTGCCTTCCTCCCCACCACAAAACCACTTGGTGTCTCCTGGGGCCAGTGACAATCACAGTTACCCCAACAACCAGCGTCACCACTCCAACTCAGGTGCTTTTGATGCAAGCTCTGAAATGGCAACATCAGCACCCCTTTTACAAAGCTGCTTTTTGTACCATTTCCCAGGAAGGCGGGAGATGTAGCAGCAGAGACAGCCAGAAGGAGGAGACAAACCTTCTCAATGCCAGAACACTGGGCGTCACACTGGGGAGCCCATGTGTACTCTAAGTGGTTGCTGGGAACTGAACTCAGGACCTTTGGAAGAACAGCTTCTTACCCTCTTACCCTCTGAGCCATCTCTCCAGCCCTCTAACTTCTTTCTCTACTTCAGAAGCACTCAGTACAGCAGCTCCAGTGTCTTCCATAGAGGCCTCCAGTAGGCAACCTGGCATATTTAAACAATTACAACTGTACTTCACCAAACAAGTGGGAGCATTAATAAACCCAGTATGCTTAAGCAATGATATGCATCGTTGCTCAGAAATTTCAATTTGCCATTCGGGTGCATATTTGTCTGTGCTTTATATCTGTGCTTATACATGTTTTACAGAGGAAAGCTTTTATACTCTGCATATACTTTCTAATATACCCTCCGTAGCAGCTTAGCCAGGAAGCCTGTTCTCCAGCTGTTATTTTGATGTTTGGATTGTACGCTACACATTTCGGGCCCCATTGTTCCAGGACCACTTCAGCAGCTTCTCACTTTGTAACTTATACTGTGATATTGATCTTTGCACACATATTTCCTCTTATTGCAAGTCACGTCCTTGGGATGAATTTGTGGAACTGGATGTGAACTAGTTAGTGCACATTTTAGAGTGACTCTCGCTCTACTTCCCTGTAAAGTACAGCAAACTCCTGGCTGGCTGTACAAGACAGCCTCTCTCCCACCGTCAAAACCGTTAGCCCTGCTGTAGAGAAGAGCGCCCTCTGCTGCTTCTAAGCAGGAATTCCTGCAATGTCTTCCTTTTTGTCAGAAACTGATAAACCCCTTAAGACCGTTCTGTGCCAGACTGGACATTAGACAATGGGAAAAGTGTTTGGCACATCGGCTCGCCACTGACTTACTTATGAGTGCAGCCCGACATGATTTTTTTTTGCCTCCTTTGAGAAATCCCAAGCTCTAATAACTGGTTGAGAGCTGCTAATGCAAACTGCAGAGTGTGAGCTGTGCTCTGGGCCACTGGCTGCTCCACCCTGTTACCTTCTCCTTCTCATCTGGGAAGGTTTGCCCACCTCAGTGGCATCAGTCACTGGTCAAGTCTGGGTGTTCTTCAGGCACCATTTACATTTACTGTTGTTTGGAAACAATTTTAATTACTGAGGTGTCGTCTCCTCAGTCTTAAATATGAAACCCAACAGAACAATCCTCTATAATCATAAAATTTTAACAAGCCATATAAATTTAAAAGCTGTGGGTGGTTTTCTCATCTTTTAGCCCTCAGTGTAGCCATGAGCTAAAGTGCTGTGTCCAAAAATGCTGTTAAATTATAAACTCTCCAGAAGCAGCAAGATTCACATGGTATATACTCACTTATAATTGGGCACTGGCCCAAAAGGCATGTCCCACACTTAGCAGGAGATTGGGATAGATGTGAGGACATCCTACTGAGACTCTAAGTAAGAGAAATATAGGAGATGAGGAAATAGAAGGACCCAGATGGTCCTAGAAACCTACAAGATGAACATTATGATGGGAAGATCTGTGCCCAGGGGTCTGCTCAAACTATTGCACTAACCAAGGACAATACAAGTAGTAAAAATTGATTTCCTACTCTGATCTACCCAATGGATAGGACATTCTCCACAGTTATGTGGAGAGTGGGTACTGACTCTGACATGAACTCTAGTGTCCCATATTTGACCACTTCCCCTTGGTGGGGAGGCCTGATGGCACTCAGAGAAAGAATAAGCAGGCTACCAAGATGAGACTCAATAGGCTATGACCGTATAGTGGGGGAGGAGGTCCCCCTCGGTCTTAAACCTAGGGGAGGAGAATAGGGTGAAAGCAGGAGGGAGGGAAGAATGGGAGGATACAAGTGATGGGATAACAATTGAATTGTAGTCTGAATAAATTAATAAAATTTAAAAAATAAATTACAAACACTTTTGTGACAAACTCCCTTTCTTTTTCTTTTATTGGTTTTTACAGACAGGGTTTCTCTGTATAGCCCTGGCTATCCTAGACTCACTTTGTAGACCAGGCTGGCCTTGAACTCACAGAGATCTCCCTGCCTCTGCGTCCCAAGTGCTGGGATTACAGGTGTGCACCACCACACTGGGCTCAAACTCCCATTCTTTATCATTTCCGTGAAGAGGACTAGGGAAGTGAGGGGTGGATGCCATCTTTACAGAGGGTGACCCCAATGTCAGCCATAAGCAGCTGGTCATAACCAGCTACAGATGGTTATGAATGGCGTGAAGATGCTAGAGTTTTATTCTCCAGCCATAGTTCATTTCTCCAACAGCCACAATGCCTAGGAGCTGTGGAGACAGACACTGCACATAAAGAGCACCCCTGCAATGCTTCCAAAATCCTATTTAGTGCTTAAGGGAAAAAAAAAAGGAAACAAGAAAGGGGCTCAGATCAAAGCCTTTAATATCTCTCTCTCTCCCTCTCCCCCCCCCCTCTCTCTCTCTCTCTCTCACACACACACACACACACACACACACACACACACACACATCAGTATATAGGCCATGCCACCCTGAATGTTCCTGATGCCAAAAGCTAAGGAAGGTCCATGTCTAGTTATATACAATTAAAAACTTTCTGTAGCCACATGAAATACAAAAGATTAACCAGACAACAAACTATCCCAAAACAAGTAACCTAGAGCACTAGCATTTTAACGTTTGATAGCATATACATTTCTAGTAGAATCCTGAGACCTAACACATGTGTGTCCTCCCATGTGTTTGAATGTTTTCCTCTTTCTACCTATGATTAATGTTTTCCAATCTTGAAACCTCCTGTTGATCTTTTATTATAAATTTTTAAGAATTAATCTTGTTTGTTCATGTGTATATTTATGTGTGAGTGCACATGCAGAGGCCAGATATCATTTATCGGAAGCTGTATAGTGTGTTTGTGTGTGTGTGTGTGTGTGTGTGTGTGTGTGTGTGTGTGTGTGTGTGTGTTTGAGAGAGAGAGAGAGAGAGAGAGAGAGAGAGAGAGAGAGAGAGAGAGAGAGAGAGGAATTTTTATTAAAACAATTTATTTACTTTTATTTTTATGTGTGTTGCTGTTTTGACTGCATGTATGTCTGCGTGAAGGTGTCAGATCTTGGAGTTACAGACAGTTGTGAGCTGCCATGTGGGTTCTAGGAATTGAACCCAGGTCCTCTGGAAGAGCAGTCAGCTCTATTTGAGTGTGAGCTGTTTTGGCCAGAGGCACTCCTTGACCATCACGATGTCCTGGGAGTTAGAGGACCTCACCTTCTGTGTGTGGTGAGGAGATGAGTGTGTGAGCACCTAGTGACTGATTCACAGCTGCGAATGTGAGTGCTGCCGCAGTCTCCCCACATCGCCTTACAGAGCTTAAGACAGCCTTGTGAAAAAGTTCACCTAGACAAGATATGGCTTCTTCTATTGCTCCATGCCTCTGGCACGGTTAGCAGAAAAATGAAATAACTGGCAGACAGAGAAGAAGGGAGGTTTGTGGCTTTACCAATGTGCCTGTCTCCATACCTATTTCCCTAGTGTTTCCTAAAATGATTGGCTTTTTTGGTGTCACTGAGCACCATTTCAAAGCATCCGGATTTGAATGTCTTTACACTTCAAAGAGGGCATTTCTCCAAGGAAAGCTCCTATTTCACAACATCTGCATGTCTCTGTGTGAAGGGTGGGCCTTCACTTCATTTCTGAAAGTTGGGTGGAAAGCCATCATTCTCGCTGCCTCTCCTACTCTTTGCTTGTGGTGGGAGGTTACTGGGAGAGGAGGGTGGCAAGATTACTATCACAGATGCTGGAAAGGTAAAGTGATCACCGTTTTAAACTTCCATTTTATTAAACATCATTTTAAGCATTTTAAAAAGTGAGCATTTCGGAAGCTATTTGATTTCTGATGTTTTGTGGAGGCATCAGCAGCATGGTGGGCTGCCATCTTAGTGTCCCATCCAGTCTAGGTTGTTACACGTGAGTGACAAAGGCAGCTGTGCTCTTATGATGTCATAGATGGGGAGATGGCTCATGGGTAAAGGGATTACCATGAAAGCAAGCACGGGGACTGGAGTTTGGAAGCCTAGCATCCACATACAAGCTGGGAAGGCAGGAAGTCAGCCTGTCATCCCCACACTTGGGAGGCAGAGGCAGAGGACTCCCAGGGCAAGCTGGCTAATTCTGCTAGCTTCTTGGTGAGCTCTGGTTCAGTGATAGACCCTACCTCAGTAGACAGCAATTGAGGAAGACACCCAAGGTCAACCTCACCTTCTGACCTCTACATGCATATGCATACCTGTGCACTGCTACACATGTAATCACACACACACACACACACACACACACACACACACACACACACACGGGTGTGAAAAGCTACAAGGAAAGAAGCATCAATAGTATAGAGCTAGACCCTGCTCCTTAGATTGGAAGCTGTTGACTCAGCTCAGAGAAAACATGAAAGCAAAACACACCACATAAGTATCACATCACATCTGACTTTGTAATGTACTTTAAATCCATACATCTTATGCCCATGCACATATGCCTCACTTAAATAGGTCTGTTGATGCACCAGGCAATGTGGATTTATACCCACAAGGATTATCAACTTCTTAGGAGAATACGAAATGTTTTCAGCTTAAGGGATAACATGCATCTGTCCCCAATTATAAGGAATAATGTTAAAACTAAACTGTCTCAAAATTTAACATTATACAAACTTAAGTCATGCCCAATAAGCATACATAAGCATGTTATTTGACTATTTTTGTGTGTGGTGTATGGAGTCAGACATGTGTGCATGCGTATGTGGACACATGATTGTGAGCATGTGCAGAATTCCTGGACTAGGTGGCCAGTGAACTGTGGAGCTCCCCTGTCTTAGCTTTCTCAGACTGGTGTTGCAGGTACACACCACCGTGCCCTATTTTTGACTGGATGCTGAAAGTGGAACTCGGGTCTTCATGCTTTCTCAGCACGTGCTTTACTCTCGGGGCCACCTTCCCAGCTCTATTAGCATTTCACAGTTCTCGAACATAATTTATTGGTTAGATTTATTCACTTGTCGAAGATCTCAAGCGTAGATCATGTGCTTTTGACAACTGATAATTACAAGTTAAATGAATTTAGGCAGAGTCCAAGTAAGTTTTAAAAAGCAAAAGGATAAAACTTTGCATATTCCTATAACCAGAAACAATATCTGAGTGCCTTTTTACACAAATTGTCTTCATATTAAATAGTTGTTGAGTTGGCAGACCTCTTAATGGAATGCTTTCAGTACAATTATCCTTGTTCTGTTTTGAGGTGAGTAACATCATCACCTAGGTGAGTTCTGCCATTGGAAATGGGAGCGACTTCTGCTGGGATCTTTATGGCGTTATCATCATTTGGAGCACTGGGAAGGTTTGATTCCTTCCAGGTAGTTAGTTGCCTCTGATTCTTGATAATCACTGAACTCTGAACTTCTTTTCTTCTAGAAATTACTTTACTGACCTAAAGAGCCATCTGAGAGACCTGAGGCTAGCTGTACTGCATCCCTGTGTGTCATGGTGCACCAGCTTAGGGATGAGCACTTGATTAGCCAGACATGTGATGCATCGTGGAGGCATTCACTTCCGAGTGACAATCACAAGTGGAATCGAACCCTCCCCGTCACTCAGCACTGGGTGCCAGGTTCTTAAGAGTGGAGATAATGATGTCTGTCTGCCTACCAAACGTGATAGTTCCTCTACTAAGACTCTCTATTGTCCTCAGGTCTATTTCCACCAGGTCTTTACCACCCATGTCATAATTCAGATCCTATAGGAAGTCGGTATTCCTTCTATACTGCTTTGTCCGTTTTGTCACTTGAAATGACACATTTATTTTCACATCCGCCTTAGGTTAGTTATGAAAATAAAATGAGGGCTGGGGAGTTGGCTTACTTGCTTGGCCAAGTACTTCCTACATGAGTGTGAAGATGTGATTTTGAGGCTGCATAACCCACGTGTAAGCTGGAAGTGGCAGTGTTCCTGTCATCTGCCCCTAGGGGACAGAGACAGCAGCATCCTTGGGCTTGCTGACCAGCCAATCTAGCCAAGATGGCTAATGCCATATTCTGAGAAATGCATTGTCTCAAAACAAAACAAAACAAAACACCAAACAACAACAACAAGAAGCTGAAGAGAGATTGAAGAAGACCCTTGTGTCTCTGCCCACTACATACATGCACACACATGCACAAAATATAAAACGAGATGCTCTTTATAGAACTGCATCATGAACCATAATGCTACTTAGAGAAACTATTTATGACTTGACAGCACTTAACATGATTCTTGTCCTCAGAAGGACACCTAACAAAAATGGTTGACATACAACCACACTTTGTGTTTATTCACAAATATCGATCAAAACAGTATCTCAAGAACAATATATGAAATTCAGAAAAGGAAAATAAAATGCTTTAACAATGTTAAAAATGCAATACTTGAGCATTAAAAGTGTTAAAATCTACCCAGGAATTACTAAGAAGGGTTGTAAAACATGCACGTCTATCTTAGGTATTGACCATAGACACAGGAGCTTGGTAGCTCCTGTCAGGCCCAGGGGCTTCTTGTTCTGTCAGTATGTCAAAGAAGTGCACACAACATAACTTTCACTACAGTATGAGCCCCAACCACTGATTGAACCTAGAGCTTTGTGGATGCAAAGTAAGCACTCTGCCACTGAGCTAAATCTTCAGTCCTCTTTCTGCTTTTCCTGGGTATTTGGCATGAGAGTGTGTGTATAGAACAGGTAGCTGAGGAGGGTTGGGTTTGGCTGAGTTCTCTAGTTGGGAGTGTGAGATTTGTTCAGAGCATTTAATTTCTGAGGATCCCTGGGCTGGGCAGCTGATGTATTTAGGAAAACCAGGTGGCAGTGAATTTTAATTGTGGCCACAGGTGTCCAAGATTTAAAGGGTCTATCTTGTTTTCCATTGTAAAACACTTGGGCCCCAGTGGCCCATTTACCTCTCCATGGGTCTTTGATGTACATTTGGAGGGTGTTAACCCTAGTGGTATGTAGGAGTCCAGATCCTGATGACCACCCTGTGTGAGTGTTTGTCCATTGGATGGTGCTCTGCTCATTGTCTAATGGACCTTCCAGGACCAAGCAGGACATACCCAGTATTTGGGAGGACCCTGCATGGAACTGATCAAAAGTTAGTGAAACAAACAAAGGGTTCATTGTCTAGGCTTGCTGAAATAGAGTGGGGCCATATAAGAATTGTAATAGGAACACTCCATCCAGCCTTGGGGCAGGAAGCCTTACTGATAACCTGGATAGAATCCTTTGATACATGAGGTTTCTCTGACTTGAAATTGACAGGCATACTGGCAACTGTATAAGTAGAGGAAAAAGCAGAAATGAGAGGGGGCATATTTTGTTGTTCTGGTCAATAGGGACAGTGAGAAATTGGTAATTTTAAGGAAATAGGGAGGGGAGAGGGACAGAAGGAGTGGATAAATATGTAAAGCAAGGGCTAGGAGAATATTGAGAATTGGGGTAAGGAAAAGGATGAGGGTAAAATGGTTTTAGACGACAGGTGGACCCAATGTGGAATTTTCTGGAGTCTGACTACAGGTTGTAATGGCCATAGGACTACGGTATAGGCTTCTTGCCATTTGGGTTGGACAGGCAGAGCTGATTGGTTCGGGGTGTGTGAGGACAAACTGATACTCTGGCTATTCAGGAAAAGCTGGAGGATTTGTTAGTGGCCTGGGAAGTAGGCTGGAATGTGTTCAGATGAGCGATCAGATTGCCTGTAAGAGAGGGGGCGGGAGTTTATCAAGGACAGGGGAGGGCTGGGGATGAAGTCCTGGTGAAAGAAGTGGCTTCCCAAACATCAACTCAAAGGGAGAAGACTGGAGGGTTTGCATGCCATAAAGTAAAGATGGAGGAGGGGGGGAGGGAGGGAGGGAGACAGAGACAGAGACAGAGACAGGGAGAGACAGACAGACAGAGACAGAGACAGAGACAGAGAGGTTTAATCCAAGGGAGATGAAGTTCCAGAGTAAGTTTGGTTAGTAGTTCCTTTAGGGTTGTGTTGGTGAACTCTACCTTGTTGGAGATCTGCTGATGGTATGGAATGTGAAAGTGCCAGGGTATTTGTAGAGCTTGAACTAGGCCCTGGGTGACTTGAAAGGTGAACTCTGGGCCATTACTTTACTGGAGAGAGTAGGTAGCCCAAAGTGAGAGATGATGCTAGAGAGGTAATGGTGGTGACAGTGTGTGCCCCTTTGTGGTTGGATAGGCCTCGAACCAGCCAGAGAATGTAGCATTGCAGACTGAAAGATATTTAACGCATCTTACTGTAAGCATATGGGTGAAGTCAAGCTGACAGTTGTATCCAGGAAGTAGTCCCTGGGCTGAATGAGGCAGATAGGGGGCTGCATAGTAGAGGTGAGGTTGGGTCCACTGACATACATTGCAGATTTGGGTACGGTTCTATAGAAAGGTCTTATCTGCTGGGGTAAGGGCCGGGTGGGTTTGGAGAAGGACTAGAAAGAATTTAGTATTAGAGTGAAATTTCTGATGTAAGCAACCGGGAGCTCCACGGTCTCCAACGAAAATAGACGGACACCATGTCTCCATCTGCACAGTAGTAACACTAGCCACTGGGAAAAACTGCCCCATGCCTCGCCTACTGCCAGGACTCTGCTCAAACTCTGGAAACTTTGGGGTTGATTTCCATACCCTGCCTGGTCAAAGTTGGGTCAGCTTTCCTAAGCTCCTTCTCCACAGGAGACTCTCTCTGACCTGGGTCTGGCAGCCAACGCTGATGCTACTCTGTGTGGCAGCTGAAGATTAAAGGCTGTCTGTGCCTGATCCAGAGGCAGCCTGCTTCTCCTTCAGGTGTAAATGAACCTCCTTTGTGCTGAGACTTTGGTGTCTTGGTGTGTTCTGTGCAGTCTTAGCTAGTTCAGTGGATAAAGTGGTGCCTGAGCCTAAGGACATGAGTTTGATTTCCAGAACCCATGTAAAGGCAGGCTAGGCCTGACTCCACAGCATTGTTCTATCACTTTTATGTGAGTATCCACTCACAGTAGTAATAGTAGTAATAGCTGTAGTAGTAGTAATAGTAATTTTAGTAGTAATAGTTGGGGGTTGTGGAGAGATGGCCCAGCTGTTCCAAGCATGTGCTGTTCTTACAGAGGACCAAAGCTCTCATCTTAGTCGTCTTGCTGGCTGACTCACGACTGCTGGTAACTCCAGCCCTTCAAATGTTCTAAACAGATTGTTAGTAGGCAGTGAGTGTTAGTGTTAAGAGAGAAATGAACGTGTTTGGAAGAAACACTGTGGGCAAGAGAGTGGGACGTGTGTATTCAACGGCATCTGCAGTCAGCGTTATTACCATAAACATGCTGTGCTGTGCAGAGGAGAAACTGCCCTCTGAAGCTGTAAGTTGGGTTTGAGGACTATAAAGGGTGTGGCGCTGCTGCTCAGGACTGGGTTTATTTGAGTGACTATGGGAGGCTGCTCTTCCCCAGGGCTTTGCCACTGACGGTTACCACCTGGCTCAGCAGCAGTCACACTTCCCTTGTATGTGGGGAAAGCCCAATCTGGGACCGTTTTCTTTCCATCATTTAAAATAAACAAAACATTCAGATACGATTGGGCTAAATGGAGGGACTGTACCTCGGAGGATGCTTGCCTGCCTGGAAAATAATCATTCAAAGTTGACCCACTTTCTGCTTAGGGAAAGTCCAGTCCGCCTGTTTAAATATGGATTCTCTGCTCCACTGTTCATAGCAATTTAAAGGCATTTTATAATGTATGAGGTTTTAAAGTTAGGATTGTTTTGTTTATCTTTCATAATTATATGTAGATAACATATCTTGATTATATCCCTAAGTCCCCTCTCCTACACTCTAACTTCCAACATGTCTCCCTCCCACCTTCATGTCCTCTCCCTTATTTTTGTAATTCAATGATTACAACTGAGGTATGAATTCCATCTAGGCAAATACTAATATCTCACAAGTGTTGCAGGGTACGTGATCCCCTTGTGAACTCTGAGATTGTGGACTGTAGAAACCCATTTCTTGTTGATGTGGTTAAAGCTCTAACACATACCTGTAATCCAAGAACGTTCTGTTTATTGTAAATAGGTGATCACGGTGTGGCTCAGCCATAGCACGCACCTTTAGTCCAAGAGCTTTCTGTTCATAGGGTTTAATAAAGTTAACCCTAGCTCAAGAGGCAGAGCAAGAAACCAGCTGACAGGGGTTAAAGAGTAGGAGGGACTTTGTGTTGAAGGGTATTTAAGACAGCGTAGATAAGAAGGGGTTTCTGAGCTTCGAGCTAGCAAGCTCTTTGGCTTTTAGGTCTTTGGCTTTTCTTCCTAGGCTGTGAGTTGAAGTAGCAAGCTTTTGGCTTAGGGCTTTTGGGGTTCTGCTCTGGGACACTGGCTGAGTAGGAGGGTCAGCTGGGTGCTTTCTCTGCCTTTCTGAGCTAGGAGGTTTTCATCCCAGGGGTAGGTGGTCATGGGGGATAGGGGAAGGAGGGTGTGAACTATCACCACCCTCTTCCCTATTCATTGTAACTCTAGAATTTAAGAAAAAACAATTAATTTATAGAAATCAACCTGTCTCTGCTGGGATTAAAGGCGTGGGCTAACACTGCCCTACTCAAGTTTTTTATTTTGGCTGCAAATTGCTCCAACTCTTAAAGATTTAGAAAACAAGCTAGAACTGTAGCAACTCTTTGAAGTTACTTAAAACATTTTTAAATCTCCTAACTGGGTTTTTAATATCAAACAAAAAATTCTTTTTATTTAAGAAGAAAACTCAAAAGCTGAAGTCCAAAATGGTGTGGGCCACATGCCAATCTACAGTCTCACAATCTAAGACGGAATTAGAACACATGGTTAAAAAAAAAAACAAAATGAAACATTTTTCATCTCATGCCAGTTAAAGAAATGGGCCTTTGGTAAATTATCATTTAAAATTAATTTTTAATTTTTTTATGCCTGAATAACTTTTCTTTTACAGGTAGGGCACCTTTGAAAGACCAGCACTTGTCATGTCTTGCTTATGGACAACCTGGAAAATCTGTGACTGTTCCAGATAAAATGTTTTAATATTTTTGTCAGAAGCATTCTTTATTTTATAGTTTGTTTCTGAAATTGGAGGAATGCTAATCTGTATTTTCAGTTGAAGTAACAAATCACTTCCCCATAAATTCATGACTATACTAGCCACGAATGGCTTTAATTTTCCTATTTTCTTTCTGGCACTATACACCAAACCCATCTTACACTTTGTTTTATCTGAGATAACATTCCAATCCCTGGAAGCTGGATATTTACCTTCTGAAGAGGCCAGTCTAGATGCCAAGATTTTGGTGAAATTATTTTTACATCTGCTCCTATGTCTACTAAACCTTAGGTATCTGATCATTTAAAGCAGTTTGCCAATATATTTGTTTTGTGGTCTTTCTGGAATTTTTTGTACTATTTGTTGAAGCTGTTCTGTCCATGATTATATCCAAAGCAATGTTGTTTTTAACAACAGGCATTAAATTTTTTAATTGCTCTGTGGATGAGTTTCTCCTATGCTGACAGGGAACAATTGAATAGAATATGATGTCAGGGCCTGCAAGAGGCCCCCTTAGATGCTTCCTGATGGCAAAAGGTTACCTTGTCTAGGCATTGTTGATCTGCACTCATTAGTCAAATGCCAACCCTTGCCACCTCTTCTGCATATTCAAGAAAGCTAAGGCTTTCTTCTTAGATTATGTCTGGAAAAACCATTGTTCCTAAGAACACTTTGCCTACAATCCCTTTTCAAATGGCATTGTTTATCACAATTAAGCATCTGCCATTTTGATTTTTAGAGATTACTTCTCCAATCCAATTAGCATTATAAACATGCGTTCCAAAAACAGTCCTGTCTCTAATACATTCCTCTATTGGTGCTGATCTTTCCTTTAAAGGTCTTATTGCTCTTTTGCAGCCTGAATTATCATTTTTTCTTTCTATCTATCTTCTTTCTTTCTTTCTTTCTTTCTTTCTTTCTTTCTTTCTTTCTTTCTTTCTTTCTACACGGTTTCTCTGTGTAGCCTTTTCTACCCAGGACTTGCTTTGCAGACCAGGATGGCCTCCCTTGAACTCACAGCCATTCTCCTGCCTCTGCCTCTGAAGTACTGGGATTAAAGACATGCATCACCACTCCTGGCTTCTGAATTAGCATTTTTCAAAAGCCAAAGATTCAATTAGTACTTTTCTGATTTCTGAATGCCATATTATTCTATTTACAGCTGAAATCAATCTTTGCAAAAAATCAGTGAAGGCTTCTTTTGGGCCTTGTATAATTTTAATAAATGACCTTTGCTTCTTTCCTCTTTCCACCATGATTGCTGTTGTAATTGAAGACCAGGTTTTAATATTGCTATTGCCAAATCTTTCTAGTCTTGGGAGATAATTCTGTTCTGAGTTGTCCATGTATTTAAAATCTGCTTCACATATGATGAATGCGTATCACAGGAGAAGACCACTGCCTCACATATCCTCAAATTTTCCTTCTAAGATTTGTATCTTATCAATCTATTTTTTATATTTTTCTTTTTTCTGTATCTTTAAAGGTTTTTTCTTTGAGTGGGTACAGAAAGGCACTATAACACCAAAATAATAATGATAATGATAATAATAATAATAATAATAATAATAATAATAATAATAATAATAATAAGCCAATTTTTGTTAAGTTATTTAGCTTTTCATTTTCTGGTGGTTTTTTTTGTAAGTTATCTATAGTAGCACTAATCAAGGTTTTAAACCCTTCTTATTATGGTACTTCCTATTCATAACTCTCTCCCTGAGGACTCCCCAGATGACTTACTAAATCCAATGGCTTCTCAGTTTGTCTGTAGCTGGAGTGATCTCTCTGTCTGTGGGGTCATGCCACTTGTTGGAGCACAAAATTGTTTAAATACACACACACACACACACACACACACACACACACACACACACACACACTCCCAGTCAGTCAATATTACCAATGAAGACTCAGGAGCCAGATGACGGCATGAAAACCTGCTAGCTCAGAAAGGCAGAGAAAACACCCAGCTGACCTTCCCACTCAGTTGACTTCCCAGAGGAGAACCCCAAAATGACCAAAGCCCCTAGCCAAAAGCTTGCTGGCTCAGCTGACAGCCTAGGAGGAAAAGCCCAAAACCTAAAAACCAAAGAGAGCTTGCCAGCTCAAAGCTCAGAAGCCCTTCTTTTTTATCAACACTGTCTTAAATACCCTTCAACTCAAAGTCCCTCCTACTCTTCAATCAGTTGATTTCTTGCTCTGCCTCTTGACCCAGGGTTAACTTTATTAAATCCTGTGGACAGAAAGCTCTTGGATTAAAGGTGTGTGCTAGGGCTGGCTGAACAACATTTTATTCACCTGTTTACAATAAACAGAAAGTTCTTGGATTAAAGTTGTGTGTTAGGGCTGAACCACACCAACAAGAAACAGGGCTTTACAGTTCATATTCTTGGGGTTCACAATGGGATCAAATATCCTACAACCTATTTTATTGCCTCTAGGTATTTTTTTAATGCTTTTTGTAAACTTTGTCAAACACTTGTAAGGTCTTCTCTCACTCTGAAACCATAGCAGGGTCCATTTCCTAGTTAGAAAGCAGGAAAAATTAGGCAGTATCCAAACAGGACTCTTTTACTGTCTCAGCAACTGTGCAGAAGTTCTCCTACTGGTTGTGTTTGGAGAGTGACTTCACATCTGTATGAGCTCCACAGCTCAAGTCTGAGTAGCAGAGAAACAGGTGTGTGGAACATTTCCTGGCTTATTCATAGCGGTGTCCTCTCTAAGGACCAGGAAAGAGTAGAGGTGACAAGTCAGAATCCAGGAAGGAAAAGTGTCCCACAGAGCCAGCTAACAGCAAGGGAGCAGGAAGAGAGGCCTCTGTGACCCTTCCCTGATTTCTGAGCATCAGGATGACAAGCTCACAGACACAGTTTAGCTACTTTTCAAAATGACCATAAAAAAAAAAAAACACATGAAGAATGGACAGCGTTTGCAGCAGAATACTCTAATTATTTAAAATAATATTTTTTGGTAGTTAGAGTTCAATTTAAAACACAAATTCATTGATCTGTGTGATTAATTTTCATTTATTTCCTCCTTTTGTATTTTCAAAATAGGCAAAACATTTAACTTCGATCAAAAGTAACCTCAGTATGCAAGAAACAAGGTTTCTCTCCTTATCAACTCCCTGCCTCCCCCATGCTACAGACAGGAAACATATTTTATTTCTTTATGCTCTTTTTTTTCTTGTGTTTGTTCTTAAAGTAGCTAAATGTGTGTGAATAGAGCAATAATTTCACTGCAGATACAAAACTATTCTCTTTATTCCTTGACTGCTCCCCAGCTCATTGAGCTATTAGCAGAGGATCTGTTTCCAGCAACTGCCACCTGGCCTTGTAATGCAGAAGCTTTCTCTCCCCAGGTCTTCTGGGTTTAGGTTTTAAATTCTCTTGTAGAGAAACATAATCTCTTAAATTCCATTTAATTATGTAGTGGATTACTTTTCAACAGAAGCATGACCATGTAAGTGTTTGTTACCAGCTTCTAATACAACAGCACTGGCTTTGCTTTTAGCCATTTACTAAAAATTCTAGCTCATGTTGTATTTTGTCTATCATGGTGTACAGGCACATAAAATATTTAATATTTTGATGTTTACAGAATTATTTGCAGAAGCAGTATACGTTTTCATTTTACAAAATAGTATAGGTGGAGCTAGAGAGGTGGCTTGACCATAAGAGCATTTCCTTGCCTCATCAAAGACGCCAGGTTCCATTTCAGAACTCATATCAGGAAATTCTATTTTTTGTCTTAGAAAATATCTCATATTGACAATATATGGACATTTTCAAAGGACCAGATTCATTTACTTATTGGCCAATGTTGTTGAGCATAAAGAGAATATTTTGTGACAGAACTGCATTACTTCAGAGAAAGAGAAGTTTCTGTCATTTTGCACCCAACATCTGTCTTCTTCTGGTTGTTACATTTCTGCAAATCAAGTGGTTTTCTTTTTCTTTTAACATTATTCTACCTTCCATGCCTGGCATAGTTTCTTCCTGATGCACAGGGAGCATTCTATAAATATCCATTGATTGAACAGATGGAAAGATAGATGTTAAGGTCTGTGACATCACTTAATTTTTAATTTAATAGTAAATGACTTAGCTCTAGTTTCAGTATGGCTCTTACACAAAGTGGCTCATGATAGTAAGTCTTATAATCTGTTTCCTCAAGAAGCTATAGAAATCCATCACCTAGCATAACTCTTTACAGAGGAGGAAATATGTAGCAAGAGGGTGTGTCACAAAAGAGAAGGTGATTTTCACCTGAGGAGTAAGCAATTTGCAGATGCCTATTTTCCTTTGTGAATTACCCACACTTGTGTTTATGTGATGCTTTCCAAGATTACTGACATTAGATTTGCTCCCTGTAGAGACAGGTGGGGAATCTGGGAGAGAGTGAATTCATGATTAGCATGTAGAGAGGGTAGTTCACACTCTATGTCTTCAGAGGCTGCTTCGAACCTATCCTGCCTCTTTCTCTATTAACAAAAAGGTATACCTGAAAATGCATACTCACTCAATAATCCGGTGACCAAGGCATCACTTTCTAGTTCCGACTGATCAGGACAACATGAGAATAAGAGAGAGAGAGAGAGAGAGAGAGAGAGAGAGAGAGAGAGAGAGAGAGAGAGAGAGAGAACAAACCTCTTCAATGTATTTTATATCAAAGTATATTAGCATGAAATGGGTGGTGGAAACATGTTTAACCTCAGAATCAACATCTCTGTCCCTTATTGTTAGCTACCGGACAGGTTTGACTCTGCCATGTGAGCTGTGAACACTCTCCTACACCTTTCTCACTCCCTCTGACACTTATCGCCTAGAAGACATCTACACTACACCAAATTTGCTCCAGCATCAATGTATCTACTTACTCTTATATTAATATAATTATACTAACATTGTTTTTGTTTTTAAATACAAACTCTCAAATGTTTGATTTTACCAATAAAAACTCAGGAGCCAGATGGTGGGAGTGAAAGCCTACTAACTCAGAGAGACAGAGAAAGCAATACCTCACCTTTCTAGTCAGCTGACATCCTGGAAGGAAAAAGTCCGGTCTCCTTCTCCATGCTGTCTTAAAAACCCTTCAAACTGAATGTCCCTCCTTTCTACTTCCTGTCATTGCTCTTTAATCCATCCTCTGGATTTTCTCTCACTCTCTGTTTTTTTTCCCATGTTCACTTCCTGTCCACTGGTTGTTTCCTCCACCTTTTGACCTAGAGTTAACTTTATTTTGTCCTGTTTACAGAAAGCCCTTGGATTAGAAGTGTGGGCTGAACCACACTTGAACAAGAAGCAGGTACTTCCAGTTCACAATCTCAGGTTCACAATGGAATCAAACATCCTGCAACAACTATTCATACATTCGAAATATTTTTATGGCAAATCATATGTTGATTGAAAGACTCATGCTCTATAGGATAAATTCTTCCAAAACCAATCTAGAGAAGTTAATCCAGTCAAAGTAAGTCATTTTCCATCCGTATCAATAAGAGCTTCAAACGAATGTCACTTTCAGACTAAAGCTGAAAAAAAATCCAGGCAGTCTATAAGTACTTTTAATAGTCATCTGGGTGATGTGCTCACATGACAACTAAGAAAACAGAACTTTGGAAAGTAACAGATCTGTTGGCAGTGGGGGAAAACTGGCATAAGCCTTTTCAGCTCTTGTAGAAGGTATAAAGAATAAATGGCTTTTGTTCAGCCATAAAAATGAAAAATCAGGTGAAATTATAAATACTTTCAAATGAAACTTAGATAAGAAGTAGCTAATATTTAGGAAAAGTGAGAGTACCCAAAATTATGATTTTCCTTTACTCAGAAACTCTAGCAGATAATCACAGGAATACTAGGTTATTTCTCAGCCATAAAGAACAAAATTGTTCCATTTGAAAATGCCATGAGAATGTATGGAACTGAAGATGATCAGATTAGGTAAAGTGAGCCAGACTCTGAAAGAGAGTATCACATGTTTTCTTATATGTGGATTACAGATTAAAACAAAAGACATGAAAGTGGAGTGGTCATATTTGCATGGAGAATACCCAGAGGAGAAGTAACAAGTGAGGGCCTTGAATCTGATCTAGGTACATCATACGCATGTATGAAAACACAATTAAACACATTATTTTATAAAAAAAAAAAACAATGTGTGTGCATAGTTTTTAAAATTAAAAAATATATCTACGAGAAAGACATGAGGAAGAAAGAAAGAAAATAATTCAGCTTTTAATTTTAAACTGCATTTGCTAAATTTGTCTATAATGTCACCTCCCAAGACAGGTTATAAATGCCTTGTAAATATCATGAACTTGGTTAGGCATATCTTCTCCGTTAGTGTTTCCCATTGATATAATAAGTAGAAATATAAGGGAGAGAGAGAGAGAGAGAGAGAGAGAGAGAGAGAGAGAGAGAGAGAGAGAGAGAGAGAGAGAGATATTTGGTGGCTTTATAAGTCAAAATTTTAGAAATCTGTTATGTATGTGAAAGATAAATTGAATGCCCAATGAGTTTTTAAAAAATTGTTCTTCATCTGAGAAATGGCTTCTTAACCTTTCTCTACATATGGTCATTTTTTCCTGAGAAACCTTTACCTAGTCCTAGGTATATTGGTGTGGTGGTTTGAATGAGAGATGCTCCCAACAGACTCATGTATTTGTACACTTGGACTCTAGTTAGTGGTATGTTTGGGAGGTTGGGAAACCTTTAGGGTGTCAAACCTTGCTGGAGAAATTTTGTCTCCCTAGATGGGCTTTGTGAGTTCATAGCCTCGCCCCACTTACAGTTTGGTTTCTGCCTTGTGTTGTCATTGAAGATAATCTCTTGGCTCCCTGTTCCAATCATTGCTGCCATGCGTATCCTGCCCTTGTGAGCTCTCCCTTTAAAACTACAAGCCATTAGTTGCAACGCCATTAGTTGCTTCTCTCATGGAAATAGGAAAATAGCTGAAACAGGAAGAAGTTGGTGGGATATTTCTGGGAAGAGCCTGAGCATGATGGGTTTTAGAGACATGTAGAGACTTAAGAACTTTAGACTAGAAAATCAGTTGAATGCAGAGTTTAAAGGACATTCTAGTAAAAGCCTGAAAGACTTTTTTAGGAGGAAGCAAGAACTTTAACAGGAGCCAGGCTAGAGGCCTGTCCTATACTATTTTGGCAAAGGATCTCGATCCTATCTGCCCTAGCTCTAAAAAGTTGCCCGAGGCTCAATTAAAAATTCATGGGCTAATTTCTTTGTCAGAAGAAAAAGTTTAAGGACATAACACATTAAATCTGTGGTGTGGTTATTATTAGCAATGGTTATGCTGGTCTGTAGTGATAAAGGGCAAGCAGGACAGAAATGAATATGAAATGTACAGTTTCAAAAGTAAAAGAGCACCGGGAAGCTTACAGTTACAGTCAAAGCATATACTTAAAGAGAGGCTGGAATTGCTAAGGAAAGGCCTTCTGCTCAGCATGGGAAGAGTTAAAAAGGTACCCACAGGGCAGGACCCTACCAAACTAAGCTTTCAACCTATGAAAGGAAAAGTTTCTGATCCTAGAACACACAAGACACCAAACCTGCTGCTTATATTGCTAAGGGGGCCAGGGTCCTACTGAGTTGCTAGCCAAACCTAACAGTGTCATTGCTGTGATACTGGCTTTTGAGACATAAAAGATACAAGGGTGAAGGTTGTGGACTCTTCTTCAAAGTTTTCAGAGAGCTCCTGAGACCTGGCATTGTGCCACAGTGTCCCTGATTTCTCTTTTGGAATGGGAATATACACTATATGCCATTGTATGTTAGAAGCACGTAATTTGCTTTTTGATTTTACAGTAAGTTATAGTTAAGAACTTGCTTTGAATCTCAGAAAAAGACTTTGGGAATTTAAACCGTGTTGAGATTGCAAAAGACTATAGTGATGTTTAAATTTGTGCTAAATACATTTTGTACTACAATGTGGCCATAAGCTTCTTGGGAGCAGAGGCAGCCACTCCTGGATTCTTCTCTCCAATAAATCTCTCTTAAGAGATTTACTGCCTGCTGTGACTCTTTCATGAGAAGAAAAAGAAGAAAAAGGAGAGGAGGAGGAGGAGGAGGAAGGGGAGGCAGGGGAGGAGGAGGGGGAGGAGGGAGAGGAGAAATGAAGAAGGAGTGAGGTTCATGCTCCAAGGCTCCTCAGTTCCCCAGGGTTTAGGGGCAACCCTTCCCCCATCTCTATTGAGGTTCCTGGGCTCCTGTGTGTCAGGATACCATTGGGACACTGTGCCATCTCAGATGTGCACACCCTCCTACCCAAGTACTAGAAGGCAGGCCACACCACCGATTCTCCTGGTGCTTGTGCTCCCCTCATGGTCTGAGTCACACAGGGGTCCTATCCCTCTCTCGTTGGCCTGCAGCTGACCCACCTTCCAGCTCACTGATTGCTCAACACCCCCATTGACCAGCCAGGGACACTTAAGTAAGCTTCCCCTTCCAGTCAGTGTAAAGGCTTCCCTGAGTCTGAGGAGGTCACTGTTGAGTGTTCAGCACCCCTCTGTTACTCTCGGAGGTGGAGGCACTCCCAGGTCTTTAAGGCTATGGCTGGCCCTCTTCACCTGACCCATTCTTCCCGCCATTGGAGCTGCAACACTGAGTTCCCTTAAGTCCAACTGGGCCATTGCGACCCTACCTGCCTTCCCAGCTCCTTCCCTTCAGAGCCGCCTATAATCCCACAACTCTTCTAGGCCCTGTGATCCCGTTCCTTGACCCTTTCCTGTGGATAAAATCCCCTTCTTAGAGACACGGTTAGCCTTCAGCCTTCTGCCATTCTGGGCTTAGCCAGACCAAGCTCTGACCTCCTTTCAGTTGAACTAGGTAACGCCACTGAATGGCATGTGTCATTCTTCCCCTAACCCCTTTCTCATCCATGGGAGCAGTGTTTTCTATACACTCTCCTTAGCCCTTGGGATGTCTTTTAGAAAACCTTCAGCCTTTCTACCTGGCACCTGACCTGAAGGGCTACAAATTTATTGAGCTTTGCAATTGAGTTTGGCCTCAATACCCCTTAAATAATCATTCCAAATAGCCACAAAACAGCATTCTAGATCACAATACTATTAGGGACCTTTAAAAGTATTGTGGGTTTTTTTTGTGTGGGGGGGGAGGTGGAGATAGGGTTTCTCTATGTAGCCTTGGCTGTCCTGGACTCGCTCTGTACACCAAGTTGGCCTTGAACTCACAGCAATCCACCTGCCTCTGACTCCCTGAGTGATGGATTAAAGGCATGTGCCACCACACCCAGCTATTAGGGTGAAAGACCTGATGCAAATAATATAAAATTTGTTGAGTATTTGGGGACGTTGGTGTGGGTTGTACAATGAGAAAGTCTTGTGGTGTTTGTGAGGGACCCAAGCTTCAGAGAACCACAGCTCTGGCTGCCTCATCAGCTCTGTTATTTCCTTGAGGGATAAGGAGTGGAAAGTGAGTTTGAATGAGAACTATCCCCCTAGAGACTCATGAATTTGAGCAGGTGGTCCTGGGTTGATGACACAGCTGGAGGAGGTGGTGGAATCTGTCGGAGGTGGAGCCTTGCTGGAGGAAGTATGTTACAGGGGTGTGGCCTTTGAGAGTTGGTAGCCTGGCCCACTTCCAGTTCACCTTTGCGATCTCTTAGCTTCCTGCTCCAGCAGCTGTGCCTCCTCTGACATTATAGACTCTCCCTCTGTAACCTGAAGTACAAATAAGCTGTTTCGGCTATAAGTTGGTTTTGGTCTTGGTATTTTTATCACAGCAACAGAAAAGTAACAATATATACAATTAGTATATGAACTAGGTATGCAAATAAAATATTTACTAAAATAAATCAGATAGATTTGTTTTAAAACAAGTTCTTGATATACATGTAGTTTTATACTTTATTAAAGACAAAGGCAACTATGTAAACTAATGAACTTGATATGTTCAATTTACAGGACAAATTAAATCTTGACTAAATATTGATACTCCTAAGCATATCTCCATAAGTATGATACAGAACAATAGAAATGAAGCTAGGAATATTTTCAAAATTATTGGAAGTCATAATGCCAAGCCTCAATTAACTAAAGTTTAAAATAAAACCCATCAACAAATCAATGAGCAATTTTTAACATCAAGTGTTCCAAAGCAACTCAATCCCAGGGTACACCAAGCTGATACTTCCATTTTGAGGAATAACAGTAAGAAAATATTAATTATTTTTATAATCAAATCATTATGTTTCTATAGGAACAGAAAACTTCACAGGTACAGTAAAAACATTGCAATTTTAGATCCAAACTGAGATGTTCCAGGAAGCATTTGTTGCTTGTTGCATGGTGCGATGTCATGCACAGTGCAAAGCAGACATGTGTTTTCAGAATCAAGGCCAGGTCGCATGGTCAGGTCACATGATGTAATGTGGGTGAAACACCTTGGAACTATTATGAATTTGATTTTAAAATAACTTTTAGGTTGCACATTCAGAAACTTTTTGTCTGTTGGTAAATATTTAGTGAACCCCACATTCAGTCATGGGAGTCCCTGAGGGGCTGTGGCCTGGAGTTTAAGAAGTTGGAGTCTATGTACAGAAAGTACAAAAACTCAAAGTGTTTGCTAAAATGTTTTCCCAAAGTGAGCAAGCCCATGACTTATACTTAGGTGAAGAACGGCATCTGAAACCCAGAGGACTTTTCACCCTGTGAGTTCCCTCAGTTGCTAAAGGCATCTATCTATCCAGAACCATCACTGCAGTCTCAGCTTGCCTGCTCCCACACACTCGTGGCTCCACCTTCTCTTGCCCGTGCCATGTCTTATATCCCTGCTGCTGTATGTAGTCACGGTCCTGCACCACTGTGACACTATTTATTCACTCTGTACTCTAGAATCTTCCACTGTGAACATACTTGGCCATGTTTGGGGGGCATATACTTAAGGTTCTCTGTATAATTTGTACCTAACAGTAGGACATGCACAATTTTAGCCTTGCAAGACATTGTCAATCAGTTTCTTACTATATTCTCCTGGACTCTTTATGTGTACTGGAGTTCCTCTCCATCTGCACCAACACTTGAAACTGTCACATGATTTATTTCAGCTCTGTGGTGATCTTGCTGGGTTGAAATCTTTACTTTCCTGATGGCTGATGTGTTTGATCACCTGACAATGACTGGCCAAATATTCCCTTAGGAAAGTCCTGCTCATATCTTTTGCCCACTTACCCCCTTGCATGTTATCATGTGTTTAGATTGCTTTGTTGAGGTCTTTCATGTAGCATAGCTTTAAGTTTTTACTAAATATCTGCGTTGCAGGTATTTATCTCTTTTTATATTACATTTTATTTGCTGTATAGTATTTTTACAACCTAACAAAAGATTTACCTAGTATTTTTAGAAGTTTTCTTAGTGTTTTAGTTTCCTGTTTGCTACTGTGTGTGTGTGTGTGTGTGTGTGTGTGTGTGTGTGTGTGTGTGTGTTTATCGGGAGAGAAAAGTTAAAATATGCCTAGTATGGTTCACCTTATTTCTATGAAAAGCATAATTTAAGTCTATTTTTCTGTAATATGTCTCTGTCAGTAGAAAACTCTGAGTTTTGTGTTATTAGTAAGCACTGTAAAAAATTGCAACTTGAATAATATAAAGGAATGATTGAAGAAGGATGGGTAAGGAGGGAAGAAGAAAGGAAGGAATGACAGAAAGATGGGAAGGGAGGAACAGGGGAAGGAAGGGAGGGAGAAGGAGAAGAAAAAGAAAGAAAGGAGGGGAAGAATGGAAGAATGAGTGCCTATTGAGAAAAGGGAAATTGAGGATGAAAGGAAAGAAAATGAGGGAAGGAATGAAGGAGGGAGGGAAGGAGGGTGGGACTGTTGGGAGAATATCTTGTGCATTGTATGAACGCACTGCCTGTCAATTTAAAAAAAACCTATGGCCTGTAGGATATAAGGTGGAACAACAGTAGGCGGAAAGGAGTCTGAGATAGAGCTAGGCATGAAAGGTTTGTCCAGCAAGGTGTGAGGACCGTTGTATGGTACCTGAGCAGAGGTAACCAGACACATGGCAGAAAATAGATTAGTATAAACAGGTTATTTTAGGTTATGAGCTAGTCAGAAAAGAGCCCACCCATCAGGCTTAGGTACTTGTAAATATGATTTGAGTTTCACTAGTCTTTATTCTAGGAGATTGAGGCTGGGAGAAAAACAACAACAACAACAACAACACCTGAGTCTGAGGTCCTTAGAGCCAGTGGGGTGGGAGGTACAACATTCAGTCTATGTATAAAATCCCCAGAACAGAAGCCTCTGGTTTCAATATTTTAATCTAAAAGCCTGAGAACCAGGAACTTAAAATGTCTGAGAGCTGGAGAAGACGGAGAGACCAACTAAAAATGAAATAGAAAGAAGTCTCCCTTCTTCCAGCTGTTGTTCTTCTCAGACCTTAAAAGTGGTTTGGTGATGCTTGCTCACATTGGGTAAGAGGCCAGGCTCTTCAGCTTCTGGATTCAGCTTTAACAGACACATCCAGAAGTAATGCTTCACCAGCTGTTGGGGCATCTCCTATATGAAATTAATCACAGCTCTCATCTTTGTGTCCATAGGATGGCACATTGCCAAAGCAACGAAATGACCCCGGGGTAACTGCAGAACTCTGCTAACTTCACCTTTGACTTCTTAGTTAGAGCCTTTCTAATTTACTTTTCTGTTGCAAGACATAATGACCTTAGGTAAGGGGGTGGACTTTATGACCACCCACCACTATGATTTTGTCTGGCTTGAGCTTGCACTGGTCTTGTGCATGCCATCACAAATGCCACCCAGAAAATACTTTTTTTTTTTATTGTAGTCATCTACTGCCTCTGGCTCTTAAAATCTTTTTTGCCCTGGTCCCTCTACCACAATAATCTCTTAGTCTCAGGAGGAGGAGGAGGATGTAAGATATAGATGTCCCATTTATGATTGTATATACTGAGGTCTCCCACTCTCTGCACCTTGAGCAGTTGAGGGTCTCAGTGTTAACCACCATCTTCTGTAAATAAGCTTTCCTAATGAAAACTGAGAGATGTACAAATCTATAGGTGTAATAATGTCATTAGGCATAATTTTAATACCATGTCTTTTTTAGCAGAGTAATAGGTAGATTCTCTCCTAGAGCCTATGAGCAATCTAGCAATAAATTCTTGGCCCCAATACCTGTGGCAAACAGATTTCATCTTGTGCAGTATGCCTTAGATTCAATTAAAGTGGTTGGTTACCGCCACAAACATTTAATCTACTGATGTATCAGTGGACATATCTTGCCATCATTATAGCTCCCAGGGTTTATATATGGGTAAGACTGATGATTGATTTTCTCCTCCAATAGGGTACACACCACCTTCTAGCCTTATGAAGTCTAGAGAGTAGGAATGAAGCTTCCAGGTAAATACCAACTTGATAGCTTCATGTTCTATAACTTAAGTATGTTGTGTCTTCAACAGTAGAATTTTACTGACAAGTTTTAAAGAGCATCCAAGAGCCATGGCCATATTCTGTAATATTTAGGAGTCAATAGGACCTCATTGGATAATAAATCAAGGAGAAGAAACATTCCTTGCATTAGGATTTTTATTTGTTATCCTGGTGGTGCCTGATAAGAGCATTTTTTGTCCTTTTATAATGCAAGTTCATTTAAGCTCCTTTTGTATATATTATTTGTCTATATGTTTAGGAAACTTCTGCACTAGTAGACTTTTATATGAATGGCAGAAGGCCTTCTGTGTTAGTTTTCCTTCCCTGTGCTCCATCCGATATTTTATCCTCTCAGCCCGTACCCCATTTAGCCTTTCTGTTCCATTGTTCCCCCCTCCCCTCTTTATCACAGCTTTTGATCTTCCCTCAATTGAACAACCTCACCCTGCCTTTAACTAATTTTCTGACATCTGTGGGCATTCTAAATGAAACATACATGTCTAACAATTCAAAGCCAGCACACACAAATAACAGAAAACATGTGACATTTGTCTTTCAGCATCTGGGTTACCTCACTAAGAGTGTTAAGAGTTATCCATTTTACCTCACTAAGAGTTATCCATTTTTTACGCCTCTAAATTTGTAATCTCATTTTTCTTAACAGGTGAATAGCATTCTGCTGTATAAATGCACTACATTTTTATTTGTTTAACAGTTGATGGACATCTAGGCAGTTTCCATTTCCTGGATATTTTGAATAAAGTAGAAATAACGTAGATAAGTGGTGGTTTCAATAAGAATGGCTCCCACAGGTTTGTATATTAGAATGTTTGGTCCCAGGTTGGTGGAACTGTCTGGGAAGAATTAGTGGGTGTGGCCTTGGAGGAGGTGTGGCCTTGGAGGAGGTGTGCAACTGGAGCTGGGATTTGAGATTTTATTCCCAGTATCCTTGCTACCTTGTGTTTATCTCTCAAGATGTGAACTCACATCTAAGACATAGTGTCTTTTGACTTTATGTCCAAGAATGGTATATCTATATCCCATGGCCAATCTTTTAGAGGAACTTCCACCCTGATTTCCACGTTGACTGCACCAGTTTGCCATCTGCACTTTTACCAGCAGTGAATAAGTCTTCTTCACCCTATATCCACACTAACATGTGTTGTCCTTTTTTTTTTTTTTTTTTAAATTTTTAAACTCTTGGCCATTATGACTAGAATAGGTAAAATCTCAAAGTAGTTTCAATTTATATTTCCCTGGTGGCTATGGATGTTTAACATTTTGAAAAGTTATTTCTCGTCCCCCCCCCCCACTTTTTTTTCTTTGAGGATTCTGTTTAGGTCCATGCCCCTGTTAAAAATTTTTTTGTTTGTTTTTGTGTTGATATTTACCTTGTTAAATGCTTCATATTCTTTAGATACTAGCCTTCTGTGAGCTGGTAAAGATGTTTTGTCAATCTGTGGGCAGCCTATTCACTGAAATGATTGTTTTCTTTGCTGTACAGGGCTTTTTGGTTTCATAAGTTTCTATTTATCAGTTGTTGGTCTTAACACCTGTACTACCAGGGCATTGGAGTCTGTTCAGGAAGTTCTTCCCTGAGCCTGGAAGTTCAGGTGTATTTCCCACTTTCTCCTCTCTGACGGTCAGTGTATCATGTTTTATGCTGAGGTCCTTGACCCGTTTAGAGCTGAATCTTATGCTGGGTGACAGAGGACACACCTCATTCTTTCCCATGTAGATCTCCAGTTACACTTAGGTCATAGATTAGAAATGCAACACTGGTCTGATTAAGCTTTTTCTAAATAGCTAAATGAGGCTGGGAAGATGCCCCAGCTCAAAAAGTACTTGCTACATACCATGAGGCCTCAAGATCAAATTCCCAGAACTCGCTTTTAAAAAAACAGGTGGGCCTCAAGACTTTTCTGTCATCACATCTCAACATGGGTAGCCAGAGTAGTTGACGCAGTCAGCTCTGGGTTCAGTTGTGGTCAATGTGTGAGGTGAAAAGTGATCAAGAAAGACATCCAGCATCAACCTCAGGCCTCCCTAGGCATATTCAACTAACTACATGCACACAAACACATGAACATGAATATACATACCAGTACATACTAAACACACACACACACACACACACACACACACACACAGAGAGAGAGAGAGAGAGAGAGAGAGAGAGAGAGAGAGAGAGAGAGAGAGAGAGAGAGAAATAATTTCTGGTTGTTGTGGTGCATACCCTTAGTCCCAGCACTCAGGAGGCAGAGCCAAGTGGATCTCTGTGAGGTTGATGCCAGCCTGGTCTGCAAAGCAAGTTCCAGGACAGCTAGGGCTACATAGAGAAACCCTGTCTCAGAACAAAAAACAAAAACAAACAAACAAAACAAAAGAGAAATAGCCAATTTCTCTGATGGTTGTTTATGATACACAAATTGATATGTACACTAGGCTCTTCTTTTCTTCCTCATGCTAGCATCGCACTAATTTACCTCTTGTTTTAGAATATACTTGGACACTTTCATTGCTGCGTAGGAAGCTGTTTCTCTAATTATTCTCTTCTCCAAATGCCGTGAGTAACTCCATCTGTTTGTTCTTTTATAATAAGTTACATATAAAATTCTAAGGTGCATAAATAACAGCTTTTCAAAGTGATGACTGTGCTTTGGTAAGAAACTCTCACAGGTGGGAAAGCCTTCAAAAATACTGAGAAGCTGAAAATGTGAAAACCATATGTAATATATACCTTTGATGTTTAACATGATTAAAAATATATTTAGCTGAAAACAAAAAAGATTGTTTTGGGATGATAAATTAGAAATAGTGGCTAATTTCTGGATTGAAGGCCAAATGTAACTGGAATTATTTTTCACTGGTAATTCTTTTGTATTTATAAATGTTGTGGGGTGCATGTTGCATAAAACAAATTCAGACATTTTAGTAATAACACAAAAGCAATAAAGGCTTGTTTTTCACTTTCAAAATTTATTCCTTGGTAACTTCACACATTACCTGTTGAGTTTAAATTATTTCCACCCCCAAATCTCTCCTCCGATTCTTTTAGGCTCATCATATTCTCTTTCTAACTTTCTATTAAACTTTTTCTTCCTCTTCCTCTTCCTCCCCTTTCTCCTCGTCCTTCTTTTACACTTATCTGGGTGCAATTAGTGCTGTTCTCACGCGCATGCGTGTGGAGCAACCACAGGAGCGTAAGAACTCAGCGTGGGTCACACTCCTGATTGAACTGTGCCTTTCCCATACCATAAACCAATACTTCTTCAGCTAGGGTGGCATCAAGAGTTTCTCACGCACTCCTCTCTTATCCGCGTTGGAGTGTCACTGTCTCCGCGGCTGCTACAGCTTTCCCGTGAGCCTAATGGCACGATGCCTTGCCCTCCGGCAGCAGCTTGCATTGCAGCTCCCAGGCAGGCATGGGTATACAGATTGCTCAGCCCTCAACAGCAGCCAGTGTCTGAGCTGTCTGACCTTAAAGCTTGGCAGCCATCTAGAACCTTTCAAGTGACACGACTCTTAAGTGACACGGCTCTTCGCTTTCTGCACACCCTCAGCCTCTGCTCTGTCCTCTCCACTGTTACCAACACCTCGTTCCCAGTCTGGATGCTCGGGTAATTTGGTCACCTGTCTCTTCCTACCCTGCGAAGCAGCTGCCTACCTATGTGCTTTCTTAGCTCATCCTGATGTCTACTCAAGTCTGCCCTTTCCTCCCCCGGAAAGTGACCACTTCCTGTGCCACTTGGCAGCTATTGACTGCTCAACTGTCATTGCTTCTTCCACTCCATTGCCTCTGCGGTCATTCTCTGGTGTCTTCTGCTCCTTTCTTGTGTAACCAGAACAGCCCGTGCCACTTAAAGCAGGCAAGAAGAGAGCACTTGAGAGAAGCCTTTCTCCGAGGCCTTGTATTGTAACATAAGAAGCAGAAGCCAACGAAGGTGTCTCCCATCCTGCTCTGTAAGTGACCTATCAGCCTGCTAACACAGCATCAGGCATGCAGACTCTCTGCTAGGCCTCCAGGCTTCTGTCTGGCATGGGTGGAAATGGTTGCAGGGTCATGTCGAGTTCACCAAGGTTGGTGATATGAAAAAGTCTAAAGCCTGGCACAATATATTTGCAACAGCCCTGGCTGAGGCTGTGCCTTGGAGATCCAATGCAACTGGGTGTAGTTGTGTGCAGTTCTCATGGCATCCATGTGCTGTTGAAAATGGCTAGTGCTCACATAAGGAGGTTCCCCTTCACTGCCAGTCTTGTTGCCCAAGGCAGCCAGAGCAGCAAAGCCAAGCCAGTTAGAGTTGTTTTACCCATTTCCCAAAGCTTTAGCCTATTTGTAGGAAAATGAATATCAGAAGGAACATTTACAATAAGAACTTAACCATCACCACGAGGAAAAGCTTTCAGCAGTGTTTGACTGTGTTCTAATAACGATTAACACCTGCACATGCTGGTCACCTGTGTCATACACAATCCAGCTTCTGCACAGCTCACTGCAGGTGGGAGAAGCCTCCCGCAGTAGATTACTCCTAGAAAGTCCATTCTTTTCTGCTTCCTAGTTTTCAGACACCTGAGCCTTTGGGAAATACTTGGGGACAGGAAATTGTTTAGGAGAATGGCAGGGAAGTTAGGAGAAAAGTTCCATAGGAAGAAAGACAGCTGAGAGTACAGAGGGCCTTGCTCACCTGTAGATACCCGGCCCAAGAGAGGAATAATACGCAAAATATAAATAATTTGAAAAAACCCCAAAGAATCAAGTAAAATAAAACGACTCATTGAAATAAAATGAGCCTCAGACCTCAAGAGCAATGTCACAAAAGAAGAAGAAGAAGAAGAAGAAGAAGAAGAAGAAGAAGAAGAAGAAGAAGAAGAAGAAGAAGAAGAAGAAAGAATGTACAAAACATCTCAAAAATGCTTATTGTCCTTAGCAAATAGTGAAATGAAAATCAAAACAACTTTGGGATTTCATCTTCCCCCAGTCACAGTAACAAAGATCAATAAAGCTTTGTTTTTGAAAGGGCTACAATTGGGCTCATTCCCCCTTAACACTAATATATTCACATGCAACAGGAAATGAAAACATTTCAGATCGTGTTTGTGCTTTGTTCAGATACTGTAAATGTTTGTTCATTTAACATCTCTTTGACAGTTCTACCAATAAAGCTAATTGTTGCATTCTTGGAGTGTTGCTCCTTTTAAAATTATATTTTAAGTTTTTTAAAAGAACTATATACACAAATACTGCATTTGCATAATTTACATTTCTTCCCTTTCTCCTTCCAACTTCTCCCCATCTTTCCCACTTTCTCTCAAATTTTTGACTTCTTTAATTATTACAGTTACACACACACACACACACACACACACACACACACACACACACCCTTTATATGTACATGTGTTTATTGATACCACTGGAGAACCTGTCAGGGGTTTATCTCTGTAGGAAATAGGTTCTCCCTCTTGGCAGCCTTTAGTTGCCTTTAGCTCTTCACATAATGATGGGCCTTTGTGAAATATCCCCCATCCATGCTAGCATGTCAACTGAAGCTGCCATGAGGGCTTTAAAATAACTTTTAATTTGCATTTTCTAAATTCTAAGGATGTTGAACACCTTTAAAGTTATTTCTTGGACATTTTTATTTCTTCTTTTGAGAGCTCAATTAAGATTTACAACCTGTTTTTCATTTGGGTCAGTTGTTTTCCTGATTTTTTTTTTTAGTTCTTTGTATATTCTGGATAGTAATCTTCTATGTACATCTAGCAAAAGTCTCTTCCATTCTGTGGGCTTCCTGTTTACTAGACTGTTTCCTTTGGTATAGAGAAGTCTTTTAGTTTGTTGATTTTTGAGTGAATAGTTACATTCAGAAAGTCTTTTCATAACCTATATTGTGTAGGTCACTCCCTATGTCCTCTTTCAGAAGTTTCAGCATTTCATATTTCACACTGACCTTTTTATTCCATTTGCAGCTGCTGTTGGTGAAGGGACACAGGTAGGGGCCTGATCTATTCTTTTACATGTTGACATCCAGTTTTCCCAGAACCATTTGTTGAAGACATTGTCTTTCCTTCATTGGGTATTTTTGGCATCTTTTCTAACTGCCAAGTGTTATAAATATGTGCGTTCATATTTAGGTCTTTTATTTTGTTCCATCAATATACTTTTTTACTATAATACTGTATGATTTTTATTACCATATTATTATTGTTCTGTAATGTGTCTTCAAATCTGGAATTATAATTCTTTAGTATTGTCCTTATTTGTCAGGATTTCTTTGGTTACTTAGGGTATTTTCGTGGCTACATATAAATTTTAGAATTTTTTTCTGTTTCTGTGGAGAATGTCATGTGCATTTGGGTTGAGATTGGATTGCATGGCATTGGTAAGTTAGTTTTGATATGGCAATCATATTCAAATATTAATTCTACTAATTCACCAAGGTGGGAAAGCTTTGCATTGTCAAGTGTCTTCTTTAAGACACTAGACACTTCTGCTGCACATGCATGTGCATGTGTGTGTGTGCATGTGCATATGTGTGCATGTGCATGTGTATGTGTTTATGCGTGTGCATGTGTGCATGTGCATTTGTGTGTGTGCATGTGCATGTGTATGTGTGTGCATGTGTATGTGCATGTGCACATGTGTGTGTGTGCATGTGTGTGCACATGTACATGTATATATGTGTGCATGTGCATGTGCATGTGTGTGCATGGTGCATGTGAATTTGTGTGTGTGCATGTGTATGTGTGTGTGCGTGTGCATGTGTGTGTGCATGTGCATGTGTGTGTACTAGGGTTGAGCCACACCAAAGTACTTGTTTAAAGCAAACAGAGAGCTCTGGGATCAAAGGCTGAGCCATACCACAATTAGAAACAGCTTTTCAGTTCACAATCTCTGAGTTCTTGATGTAATAAAAAATCCTGCAGCATTCTCCCCTTTTGTCTAAATAAAAGACTCTTCCTCTAATACCTAGTAACAATTACAGTCACAATTTCCAGTCCATTTGCATTTTAACAACCTTGGAGAAACTACTTTACTATCTATCCTAGCTTGGTGAATCCAAAGTTCTGTATCTAAATCACTTTCCATCTTAACTTGCATTTATCAACATAAACACATCTTTTTATACCTAAAAACAATTTTCTTATATCCCAAACAGCATAAGCTTAATTGTGAGGCCATAACTATCTAGTCTTCAACTCCATCAGAGACCTGAGAAGGATAAATATTAACTAAACAAATGGGAAATTCAGAGCAAGCAGCTTCCAAAATTATAGAAATGACCAAGACAGCTGGCCGCCTTGACAGTCACCCACGATCCCTCTGCAGTGTTGGAGCATCCATCTCTTTGGCACACTGATCCAGAATATCTGACACATTTCTATGTGAAGCAGGAATTATGAAGAAATTCTCTCCCTTGTCCTGGAAGAGTTTGGCAGTCAACTCTTTTTCAGTCTTGCATGGCCTCAGATTAGACATTGTACTCTCAGCAGGTGAAGCAAGGGCAGTTTCTTGCCCAGTGGCTGGTTTGCCCCATTTGAAGCAAAATCCATAAGGAGGCTCTTTGATGCTCATCATCTTTTATGAAGTAGGATGGAGGTGCTCCCAGGGTCTGACTTGTCAAAAAGTCTTAAATTAACAAAACATCTCTAATGCCATAGTCTATAGATCTCTGAGGTTTTTTGACGACCATCTATCTCAGTATATTTGAATAGGTAAATGTTGCTTGTCTGTAACTACTTACTATCTGATTAATTTAGGAAGCTGTGATTAACTAAACTAGAACCTAACAAAACTACAAGTTTGATTGACTATTAACTTGCATTTCTTAATTATCCTAAACTGTTTCTAACAGTAGCTTTCAAAAGAACTAGAACTTAACATTGTATTTGTAAGAATTACATAAGTACAACGCCTTAAGAAGAGTTAATACATGGTATGTTGAAACAAAAATATTGTCTTAATTTTGTATCAATATACAAAGATCTATAAGACCAGATTCAATAATCTACTCCCTTTCCTATTATTCCTGCATTATTTCTGTATTACCCCCTTTTTTTGTCTAAATAAAGTAGTAAGATTATAACTCTTAACACAATAACTATTTATAATAATTAAGCTATTTCTGCCAACCTTTCCACAATGTCCAGCTTGGTTGTAATTGGAAGTCTTAGAATTAATTATTTTTGAGTACAAAGTTCTATGAAATGCGTGTGTCAGTCTCTTATGAACTGAGCAATTTAATTTTCCTGAGCAGTTTGTGGTCCAAAGTTGATCTTCGTGTGGTGTTTGTCAGCTTAGTGGCAATCCTGGATAGGTAGAACATAACAGTCAACCCAAAGGTGCCACTGTTTGCGTAGAATCTGGTAGCAGGAGAGACGTGGGGCAGTTTTGCTCCATGGTAGCATTACCACGATTCAGGTCAATCGGTCATTGAGGGTCCAGTCACCTTCTTGGAAACCATCTGGCCAATTTACTCCTTTTCTTGGGACATTTCTCTTGATGTTCCATTTTTTTCTTCAGATATTTCATTTGTCTAGCAGTCTCCAGATTCCTTAGTTGGATTTTTTTTATTCTCCTGGAAGGATAAAAACACAACACTGCCATAACTCTAACTCTAGGGGGCTCCCTTTTTGGTGGGTTATATCTTTCTTAGGGCAAAATGTTTTTTGTTTTTTTTTTTTTTGTTTTGGCAATAGAAAAAATATTATTTTTCAATTGAAATAAAAAAAATTTTGAAATATTGGAACTAAATATATCTTTGTTTTATTTTTAGATCACAAAAGACATTGATATTGAATTTCAGCCCATGTTTCACAAGAGGCTTTTAAATTTAAATCACTGTAATTTCTCTGCCTCCTAGATTCTGGGATTAAATGTGTTAAACAGCACCCAGCTGTGGGTTCCCTGTTACAGTTATTCTGTCAGGGTTGTCCTGGTTTAATTTAGTTCTCTATTTCCCCTTATTTTTTAGTGTTAGTGGTAAACTTTCAAATTTTTCAAATGTGCAGTCTATAATTCTTGCTGATTTATTCTGAATTTGTTCCCTGGTAATTTTGTTTTGTCTTGTTTTATTTATTTATCTATTTATCTATCTATTTATTTATTTATTTACTTATTTAGAAACAGGGTTTCTTTGTGTAGCCTTGGCTGACCTGGACTCACTTTATGGATCAGGCTGGCCTCCCTGAGTGCTGGGATTACAGGCCTGCACCACCATGCCTGGCTTCCTGGCAAATTTTAATATTTTAGTTGTAATTAAATATGATGCCAACTCGTGAACTATTTCATTATTTTCAGATGTTCTGCCTGTCTTGACTGGAAGAGCTACATAAAATTTGATGTCTTTGCTAAATGTTGCTAGGTTTTGCCATTTTCATTCATGCCTCCTATTACCATACACTTGTGCTGTTTGTCTGCTAGTTAGTGGTTTTCCATTTTGATGACTGTGGGTTCCTTTTTCCAGGAAGCTGGGCTGAGAATCTGGCCACAGAGTTTTCTTCAGCCTTCTGGAGGCCAGCTGAAGAATGTTCTGTTCTGCGAACTGGTTGTGAAGGAAGCCTTCTGGGAAGGGAGAGAGCGCCCCAGCAGCTGCCCTCAGCCAGACTGAGACAAGAGAAATCTTGTCCCTTCCAGAGGAGAAGGGGGCCTCTGGCTTGTGAAAGGCCAAACTACACTTTGTTAAAGTAAAGACAAAAGAGTCAAACAACTAAATTTTAATTCACTAAGCTTAAAATCGAAAAAGGGCAGAGAACTATGGGGAAGGGATGGAGGTTGTGCTGCTGTCTCTTCCAGCCCCTGGGTTTTTAAATAAAATTACTTGAATAGCAGGAGACACTTCCAGGACACTTCCCTGGGCTTGCTGACCCTTACAGACTCAGGGTTTTTAAACTAAGGTTACTTGAATAGCAGAAGACACTCCCAGGACACTTCCAGGGGCTTGTCTCCAGGGTACCTTTGATATGTTTTTCTTCAAAGAGTCAGCTTTTGACACATTTTGTGTGGCTTAGGGTCTGGTGAGCTGTTGCCAGGAGGGGGTCTGCTCACCTATATCCAAGCAGGAAGCTTACCAGGAGGGAGTATCCTCCAACCTGCAGACAAAGACCCACAGATGGCCATTGCACACACACCATGGATTGGAGAAGATAGAGATTTTCCTTTTTGCTTTCCTAGTTGTTTGTCTTACAGCCAGTAGTGCTGCACTGATGTGGTTCCTCCCTCAGTGTTGCCCATTCTGTCCTCTGCTCTATATAGGCTGCTGCTCTCCATTTGTTTTGGTTCCATCAGTGGTTGACGAACCATCAGAAAACCATGTGTTAGCCAGATGTTGTGGCCCTTCCATTAGTCCCCACAGTTCAATAGGTGCCTTTTTGGGGGAAGGATGGATAGTTTAGGGATGGGGATTGTAGGCATCTGAGCTATTTTCTCAGTGCTAAAAGACACAGAACTCTTTGCTACCAAATCTTGGCCATGAAGGAATTCAGATAGGTACCCGATCCACCTTTTCTTTCACGGCTAACTCTGTGAAGGATTCTGCCTTCCATCATTGTGAGGGGAGCCCTTATGATCATAGGGTGGTTAGCAATGACTGAGTATAAAGTTCTCCTTACCTTATAATTTATTTACTTATTCATTTGTTTTGCAGCATCAAGGTCTTTATTCATGTGAATTACTCAACATGAGCATCTATCTATACCAGTGTCAAATGAGGGTGGAAGAGGAAGGCAGGTCAGAGCAGGGTGAGGGAATTCCCCACTATTGGTAATAAATCTCCAGGTTCATCTCACCATGGATTTTATAATCTCCCAGAGGCACATGGTTCTTAAAATTCATGTACCACTTTTAAAGAGTGCTCTTATTCCAATGGGTTCCAGTTTGCACTGCTATCAGTTTCTTCAAGGCCCCTATAGTATCATTGATGTTGCACTTAAAGTGAAATTTCTTTCCTAGACATTGCAAAACACCTCCATCATTGTGGCTAGAGCGCTAATCTCCTTGAACCTATTGATGACACAACTTGTAGCCTAATGCTGAAGCCTGGACCTATATAAGGCTGGAATCAGGAAGAGGAGTTATTTTTAGTTTGCATACCTGATCAAACAAAAGGCATTTGTTAGCCTTTATATGTTACTTTGAACTGAATGGTAAGCTGTCTGGTGACCTTATTCATGAGATCTCTCCCCTTTGAATCTAATCTTTATCAATTTTGATGGTATCCACAGCTTTTCTTCTCCTGTGGAAGCAAAACAAAAAACAAAAACAAACAAACAAAAAAGAACAAAAAACATACCCTTTTCCCCAATGGTTTCCATTCTTAGGCCAACACATATTTAAACTATTTAGGATTATTTAATTCAGCAAATTTTCTATTATCTAATATCTCCCCACAGCTGTTGTTCCTTTTTCATTGGAATTTAAAAATTTGTATGTTAACTAAGCACCCTGTAATCTATCTTTTGAGGTCTTTGTTACCCTTTCTGTTTATTAAGCATATATTTTAACGTACAATTAGGTTTTTCTATAACCGCTTGTCCTATAGGATTGTGTGGTATGCCTTTAATGTGCTTTATATTGTAATATACAAAAAGGTTTAACTTTACTGGAGACATATGCTGGGGCATTGCCAGTCTTAATTTGTACAGGTAGCCCCATGATAGACAGAATTTCTAAAATAAATGTGTAATTAAAGAATCAGCCTTTAAAACTTAAAGCAGTTGCTCATTGAAATCCTGAATATGTATCTATGGTATGGAACACATACTTTAATTTTTCATACTCTGAAAAATAAAACACATCCATTTGCCAAATTTCATTTCTTTGGGTACCTTTTGGGTTACTTTCTGCAGGTATTAGAGTTTGGTTATACAAGCAATAAGCAGGACATTTCCTTATAATTTCCTTGGCTTGTTGCCAAGTGATAGAAAAATCTTTTTTTAAACTGTTGTTGATAACATGGTATTTCTTATAAATTCTGAAGCTTTTGGCATATTTCCTATTAATAGCTCATCAATATCATCATTTTCTTGTGCTAGAGGGCCTGGTAGACCCATATGGGATCTAATATATGTTATATACAATGAATGGTTTCTATTTCTAATTACATGTTGTAGTTGAATAAATAGCAAAGTTAATTCTAAATCATCTGGGAAAACTGCATATTGAGAATCAGTAACTATTTAAGAGATTCATGAAAATCACATAATACCATAAGAATGTCAAACAACTCTAACTTTTGAATTTAATAATAAGGGCTATGAGCCACTTCAGTTATTTTTTCCCTGACTTATAATCTGCCTTTCTTGATTTATTTGCATCAGCATAGAATATAAGGCCTCCAGAAATTGATGTCTCTTTTACTATATGAGGGAGAATACAATTAGTTCTTTTTATAAACTGAAGTCTCTTGCTTTGGGGATATTTCTTGTTAATCTCTCCCAAAAGGTACTTCAAGCTTTTTGCCACTGTTCATTTTCTGCGCATAATGTAGCAATTTCAGCATTTGTAAAAGGCACCACTATTTCTGCTGGGACTATTCATGCTAATTGACAAAGTATCATTTTTCCTTTCAGATTCAATTCAGAAACCTTTTCTACATAGATTTTTAATTTTTCACTCTGTTTTTTGTGCTAAAATATCCATTCTAGGATATTGTCTTCTCTCTGCATAAGAATTCCTGTGAGAGAATGAATAGAGGACAAAACAACCAAAATACAATCCATCTTTGGATACAAATGGTCTACATGTGCATCCTGTCACTTTTTTTCTACCAGAGCCAATTCTTTCTTAGTCTCAGCTGGTAATTTTCTTGGACTTTTTGAAGCATTATAACCGTGTAAGATTTGAAATAGATTGCTTAGCTTTTGAGTAGTTAATCCAATTACAGAACTTAGCCAGATAATATCTCTCTGCAATTTTTGAAAAACCAAAAAGAGTTTGTAATTGATCTCTCCTGCATTATATGTTCTGTGGTTGAGCTTTCTGAAAACTAATCTTATATCCTGAAAAATTGAAAGAATTTATTCTTTATACTTTTTTTCAGGAACAATTTGTTATTCCTAGCAAAACAAATTCTCTTTACTTTGTCAAAGATTTTTTCTGAATTATCCAGTAAGATATTATAGATTGAGGAAACTGTTATGAATTAATTCTAATGGCTATTGTACAAAATATTGGCACAAGGTAGGACTGTGTAACATTCCTTTTGGTAAGACAGTCAAATGGCATCTCTGTATTAGACAACTATTATTAGAAGTAGGTATGAGAAAGCATGTTTTTTTTTATCGTGCTCATCCAAAAAGAATGTGAAAAAGCAATCTTTTAAATAAATTACTATTAAAGCCATGACTTAGGTAATAAAGAAGACAATGAAACTGCAGGATACAAAGAACCCATTGGCTGAATCATCTTATTTATGGATCTTAAATCTCTTAATATCCTCCATTTTCTTGATTTCTTTTTCATACCAAATACATGGGCAAAACTGGTTGTGTTCTGCTTATGGATATCCTAGACAGTCTATGACTGTTCTTGATAATACTTTATAATATGTTTCTCAGAAGCATTCTTTATTTCTGAGATCGGAGAAATGTTAATCTGTATTTTCCATTGGTGAAGCAAATCATGTCCTCATAAATTCATGGCTACTTTAGTCACATATGGATTTATCTTTCCTATTTGTCCTTTTGGACCTATACATTCAAACCATCTTGCGCTTTGTTTTAACGTAATAAAGTTCCAATCCCTAGATGCTGAATATTTACTTCCTAAAGAAATCAATCTGGATGCCAAGATTTTGGTGAAATTATTGCTTCTGGGTCTACTAAACCTTCAATTTCAATGCCATTTATTTGTATTTTCATCTTAGGTCTCTGATCACTTACAGCAGTTTGCCATATTTGTTTTCTGGTCTCTCCTAAATTTTTTGTTTTATCTACTTAGGCTGTTCTGTCCTTGATTACATCAAGAGCAATGTTGTTTTTAACAAGAGGCATTATATCATTTAATTGCTATGTGGAGTTTCTCCAATCCTGACAGGGAATATTGAATTAAATTTTATACTGGTGCCTTCAGGAGAACCCTATAGTGCTTTCTGAGGACAAAGAGTTACCTTACCTATCCCTTGTTGGTCTGCTTTCATTATCCCAGTGTGGCCTGTTGCCACACCTTCTGCATACTCCAGAAAGCTGGGATGTGGGGAGCCATGCTACATTCTGCCATCTCAGAAATCCTGTGCTTAGGCTGCACTCTGTGATCTTCCAGTTGCTGAGCTTTGCTGGAGGAGGTCTTTGTGTTCCAGGCTCTCCTTGGACTATTTACCTTTGAAAAGAGTAGGGAAGCCCATACTGAGAAACACGCAGAGGATTAAGGAAATACTTTCAGAGAGATACTCAGAAATAAGAAGTTCTTACAGGGAGCTATTCCAGCTATTATGTTCTTCTTGCCTGGAAGCCAGAGAGAGAGAGGGATCAGAATAGATCCTATTGACCTTGCTATAAAGGGAGTCTTGATCAGAAATTTCCAGACTTGACTTATTATTTCTCATGTCTCTGTACCCTACTTTCAGTCCCCACTTCTTTCAAGTGAACCCTGATTTGATTTGTCCCATAGCTTGGGACATGTCATTTGGTGTCTAACATTGGGCTGAAAACAAGGGATTAAGTGATGGATGTTGCATGGATGGGGTCCTGTGGAAAGACAAGCAAAAGACAAGTGGACCGTTTGCCCCAAAGTCATCTGCTTCACAGAGGAATGGCAAGGTAAGCAACACGAATATGGGGCAGAGCAATAGTAAAGATTTATTCAGAGAGACATTGGAAAACAAGCTTTAAAGGTGAGGAATAAGGGTAAATAAAGGGCAGTTGGATGAATTTTTAGATTTTGTCAGTGAAGTATGTCCATGGTTTCTTGAGGTGGATAATTTTAAAACTTGGTGTTGTTGGTAAAAGATTGCAGGGTCACTATGTTACTAATGGATCTGAAGAGACATCTGCTATGTTTTTTCCCTTTGGGTTTTGTTCAGGGACATTCTTGATCCCCGACATGAGAGCGACGAAATGAGAGATTTATTATCACAAGATGAAGAGGTCTTGGAAGGAGATATAAGGGAATCCAGGAATAGCAATGAGGAAGATCTAGAGAGGGAAGCTGCTTGCTCTCAGGAGCATGACTGGTGACCTCTGCCTACAGTACCCCCAGAGCAACAGGATCTCATTGAAAAACTTCAAGGACAGGTTTAAACCCTGGAAGAAGAAGTTAGCTTAGCTAAGAGATGCAAACAATTAGAGAGAGAATTAGAAAGAATAAGGATTGATGATGATGCTGAGAAAAGTCACTTGGACAGAGAGGGAAGGCTTCCAGTCTAGTAAACAGCCCTCAGAGTATGTCCCCATTAGAGACTGCAGTGCCAAAAGCTAGAAACACAGGACAAAAGATGATCAGTGAGCCCACTTCTCCCCTTGTAGGAGAGCTAGATTTTCAGGACAGCCAAGTCAAACAGTATGCCCCTATAGAACGGAAACAACTCAAATAATTAAGGATTGCTTGTGCTCAGTATGGACTCACTGCTCCATTTACCATAGCAATGGTTGATGCACTAATGAATGCCAACCTTGCCCCTGCTGATAGGAATACCTTAAGCAAAGCGTGTTTAGATTAAGGAAGTGGATACTTTTAATATGTGAAATAGAGCTGGTTAAAAAAATTATAGAAATGCCATATTATGATTTTAGACCTATAAAGGTTCCTACATATTTTGTTTGTTTGTTTGTTGGCTTTAGTTAAAGATAGTTTAGACCATAGATATGCCGTTTATTGTCAAGGTTTTGAAACTGCTTTTTGTCTTGGCTGTCAGACTGTTTGTTTGCTTTATGATCGTCACATCAAATTTTATGTCTATATCTGTAAATTTGTTTGATTGTTTAAATATTGTTTCATTTTTCTATATTTTGAGAGAGGGCCAAGCTTTACTCACTGGCTAATATTTCAAAACAGTGCATCATACACAACCCATGAGGCAGTGAGAGTCCTACCTCCACGTGGTGCCAGCCAGCAACAGGGCTGCCCTTTGCAGGGCCTGGACCTAGGTGTAGCACCCACCCATGAAGAACAAGCCCAGGACTGGAGCATCCATGGGACAAAATGTTTCACAGGTGCCACTCTTGGCTACTGCCTTTGGGGCTCATTTTTTCTTTTTAAAATACATTTTATTAATTTATTCAGATTACATCTCAATTGTTAGCCCATCTCTTGTATCCTCCCACTCCTCCCTCCCTCTCATTTTCCCCTTACTCCCCTCCACTATGACTATGACTGAGGGGGACTTCCTCCCCCCCCCCCCCGTATATGCTCATAGGGAATCAAGTCTCTTCTTGGTAGCCTGGTATCCTTCCTCTGAGTGTCACCAGGTCTCCTCATCCAGGGAATGTGGTCAAATATGGGGCACCAGAGTTCTTGTGAAAGTCAGACTCCACTTTCCACTCAACTGTGGAGAATGTCCTGTCCATTGGCTAGATCTAGGTAGGAGTTCCAAGTTTACTGCACATATTGTCTTTGGCTGATGCCATAGTTTGAACAGGACCCCTGGGCCCAGATCTGCCCATCATAATGTTCTTCTTGTAGGTTTCTAGGACTCTCTGGATCCTTCTATTTCCCCATTCTCCCATGCTTTTCTCATTTAGAATCCCAATAGGATGTCCTCCCCTCTGTCCCACTTTCTTTGTAAGTGAAAACTTTCATGGGACATGCCCCTTGGGCTAGTGTCCAGATATAAGTGAGTATATATCATTTGACTCTTTCTGCTTCCCAGGCCTTAAGGTCAACAATTAATAAATGGGACCTCATGAGGCTGAGAAGCTTCTGTAAGGCAGGAGACATTGTCAACAGAACAAAGCGACAGACTACAGACTGGGAAAAGATCTTCACCAACCCTACATCTGACAAAGGTCTAATATCTAAAATGTATAAAGAACTCAAGAAATTAAACATCACCAAACCAAATAACCCAATTAAGAAATGGGGCTCAGAACTAAACAGATAATTATCAACACAGGAATATTGAATGGCTGAGAAACACTTAAGGAAATGCTCAACCTCCTTAGTCATCAGGGAAATGCAAATCAAAACAACTCTGAGATTCCATTTTACATCCATCAGAATGGCTAAGATCAAAAATTCAAGTGACACCACATGCTGGTGAGGATGTGAATAGAGAGGAACACTCCTTTATTGCTGGTGGGAATGCAAACTAGTACAACCACTTTAGAAATCTATCTGGCACTATCTCAGAAAAATGAAAATAAGGCTTCCTCAAGACCCAGCTATTCCATTCCTTGGAATATACCCAGAAAATGCTCCACCACACAAGAACACTTGCTCAACAATGTTCATAGCAACCTTATTCTTAATAGCCAGAACCTGGAAACAGCCTAAGTATCCCTCAGTAGAAGAATGGATAAAGAAACTGTGGTACATTTACACTATGGAATATTACTCAGCTATGAAAAACAAGGAATTCCCAAAATTTGTGGACAAATGGATTGAACTAGAAATGATCATAATGAGTGAGTTAACCCAGAAGCAGAAAGAGTCAAATGGTATATACTTGCTTAAATCTGGGGCTCAATTCTTACAGAACAAGGATGGCTATGAACATGTGACTGGTTAGGGTAGTATAGTCTAAGGAATAGAGTTTATTGCCTTAAACTTAGAATTTTTGTGTTTAATTTTTGCTTGTAAGAGACTTAACAATTTTCCAAGTTGTTCTGGGGAATAGAGTTAATTCCAAACTCCTTAGCTGCAAGGTGTTAATAATTTTCTTGTTTCTTTGCTTAATTTTTTACTTGAGAGATATTTCTAAAATTTTTTTAGATTCTCAAAAAAGAGAGATAAACTAGTTTTGTCTTTGGAACTAGACATTTACTGTTGGGAGTTTCCAGTTCAGATCAAACTAGTTAAACAAGCCCAGGGCTATGACATCCTTGAGTCAGATAATTTTATAGACACTACTCTTAGCTACCTGCAGGCGCGACAATTACAGATCAGAGATGGCTACAGATACATGGCCGGTTGGAGAGGTGGAACTAGGAGGCTGATAGTTTTCTAAACTAGCCTAGGGAATGTAGTTAACTGCCTAGAAATTAGAATTTTCTTGTTTTCTTGGTTAATTTTTTGTTTGAGATATTTAAAGATTTTTTAAACTAGAATTGAGATGAAAAAATTAACAAGGCACAGTGGCACATGCCTTTAATCCCAGCACTCAGGAGGTAAAGGCGGTGGATCACTGTAACAGGGTATAGTAATACACACCTTTAACCCCAGCACTCAGGGATTAACACAGGTGGAACTCTTGAGTTCCAACCTGATCTCCCCAGGGCATAATCTACTGATAAGCTAAATTACTTACAGAGATGTAAATTTTTTAACTTACTTGAGACTTGAAATTTATGGGAACATTGCAGCCAGGACTGCCCACTTGGCACATATTTTGGATATTTAATTTCTTCTCTCCAACCAGGAGAAGCCACACACAGAGACACAAATGTAATTGCTCACTGTCTGTCTGCCTTTTCTCACATTGATGTGCCTAAGGCTATCAAGACAGATAATGGCTCAGGGTAGGTCAGCAAAGCTTTTCGAAAATTTTGTGACTCTTTTTCCATAAAGCATATTACACGTATTCCTTATAGTCCTCAAGGACAAGGTATGGTGGAACGAGTTCATTCTACCATAAAAACCTATTTACAAGAAAAAAGAAGGGGGAACTTTACCCTCAATCATCTAAAAATGCTTTGAGTCATGTTCTTTTTATTTTAATTTTTTTACTACTTGATGCCAAAGGAAATTCTGCAGCCGATCAATTCTGGCACATCAATACTCAGTCATCCTTCACTAGAGTGAAATGGAAGGATCCTTTAACTGGACAATGGAATGGACCTGACCGTGTATTGATATGGGGTCGAGGCTCTGTTTTGTGTTTTCTCACAGGAACATGACGTTGCATGCTGGCTTCCTGAGAGGCTTGTACGTCAAGTGGATGCTGGCATGGATGAATCTGCTGGTGATCCCGAGATCGGAGGTGCAGCTTCATTAGACACTTATTCCTGATCCTTCTTTTCTTCAACCCACTTCTTGACATAACGTATGTCAACAACACTCACTATCTGATTTCCCTGTGCTTGAGGAGGAAAGGAGAACTCAAGTGTTCCAGTACCTATGAGGCATCCTCCTTACGGACCTGACTGAACTTTGGAATTGGTGCTTTGCAGGGACTCCTCTGGAATATTTTCCTTCTGGAAACCGATATTTTTAAGCTTTATAAATACTTTTCCACCTAATTGTTAGGGTCAGTTTCATCTGCAGGACTGTGGAGAACTGAAGAGAGACTTGTGTGTGCTGTTGAGTGATAAAATCTCTGTTATAATTCTCATATCTATTATTGTTTTTGCCATTGTTTTACTAATATTGTTTATGCCTTAACTAGGAGATCAGTGATTTGAGATGACTGAGCAAGTTACAATGTCATGCTAGACTTCTCTAGACTCCTTGTGAGTAGGATGCAGCTCAATTCATATTCGATATAATTTCTTTAGAATTAACAGTAATCTACAGCATGGATTATCCTTGGCGGGGATGGCAGGGCTCAGAATTATAGCCTGTGACTTCTGTCCTTTTTAACACAGCTCATGTATCAGCAATTGCAGCAGATACAAGCACAAGCCCATGGCATAGAGCTCAAAGACACTGCTCTTCTTCATGTGTTGATATGGAGGCAAGCCAGAGATGGGTAAGAGTGCGTCTGAGCCTTATCTGACCTAAGACAGGCTATGAATGATGGAATTCATGTGCCAATGACAGGTAAAGATAAGTGCCCTACTCACTGACCTAAGACAGGCTCTTCATAATTTTATTTTAAGAAGGGGCACTGGGGCCTTGTTTTTAGGTAATTTCTTGAAAAAAATGTTTCTAGGAATGCTTTGCCTACAAATCTTCTTCAAATGACTTTGTTTACCACAATTAAAACATCTGCCACTTGATTTTTATTAAGAATTTCAGAAATTACTTCTCATCAGATTAGCATCATAAACATGAGGTCTAATACCAGCAGTATATTTAATCATTCCTTTATTGGTGCTGATATTGCCTTTAAAGGATTAATCATCCTTTTACATTCTGAATTAGCATTTTCAAAAGCCAACGATTCAATCAGTATTTTTCTGACTTCTGAATCTCATATTATCCTATTTATAGTTGAAATCTTTGTGAAAAATCAGTGAAGGCATCTTTTGGGCCATGTATAATTTTAGTAAAAGACTCAAACATTTTCTTGATTTTTCAACCTTATCCCAAGCATTTGAAGCTGCTAAAAGACCTGTTCATAAGAGGTGATCATCAAATTCAAACTGCCTTTGTAATAAATGTATTGACCTTCACCTAGCATCTGATCCTGGGGAATATCAGTACTTCTGGCCTGACTTTGTTGCTCTATGGCCTTTGCTTCCACTTTCCACCATGTTTGCCATTGTAACTGAGAACGAGCTTCCAGTATCGTTGACACCAAACCTTTCCAGCTGTGGGGGGATAATCCTGTTCTGAGTTGCTCATAAATTTAGAATCTGCTTCACATAGCATGAATGCATGCCATAGGAGTTGACTGATTCCTTAAATCTCCACAAATCTAATGTGTCTATAGGATTCCATTTAATTTCATTATATTGATGAGCCTATTGTCTATGGTTGACTTTATTTAGCTCTGGATTAAAGGTATGTGCTAGAGATGAGCTACACCGTAAATACTTGTTTACAGAAAACAGAGAGCTCTATGATCAAAGGATGAGCCATACCACAATTAGAAACATCTTTTTTTGTTGTTAGTTTTTTTTCCAGCTCACAATCTCCAGGTTCACAATGTAATCAAATATATTGCAAGAAATCACCACAGTTGGTGTTTATGTTTCTTTTGGTAGTCTGCTAAGTACCGTTCCCAACCAAAGACAAGAATGTAGGCTTGAAGGCTTCCTGTATGCCAGGCTCCCTGCAGGTATTATAGGTAGGCAGGAAAATAAACCACAAAAAGGTGAGAATGAAAAATAGATTCAGATTGATTTTGTCAACCTGGATCAAAAAGTTTTATGCAAGTTGGTTTATTGCCAGTATATTTAAATATATTTTTTGAAAAAGTTTCCTGGTATAATACAATCCCTTGTGTGTGAGGACACATAATTACATCAAAACTCAGCTCAAGACACATGTCCTGGGTTCTGGAGATAGGCTATCTGTATTAACTTAAGGGCCTAAGGAAGGATATGACCTGGTCTGGGTCATATGTTGGATATTGGCATAGATCAATTCCCAACTTTCTGAGGCTCTATCATTGATTTCTTATAGTGAATATACAAGTTTGCATGCCCACCAGCAATGGATGAGTATTCTCTATTCCTCCACATCCTTCCTATCATAAGCTGTCACTTGTATTATTATTGATCTTAACCATTCTGACAGGTGTAGAGATAGGCTCTCTAAGCAGTTTTGATTGGCATTTTCCAGATGGGTAAGGATGTTGAACATTTACATTTTTCTCAGCCATTTGGTCTTCTTCAATTGACAATTCTCTGTTTAGTTATGTATTCCATTTTTATATTGGATGATTTGGTTTTTTGATATTGAGTTTCATGAGTCCTTTATGTATTATGGATAGTATTCTTCTATCAGATGTTGAGCTCCTGTTTTGTCAGAATGACAATGTCGTTTGACTTTAAGAAGCTTTTTAGTTTCATGGGGTACCACTTAATAATTGTTGATCTTAGTGCTTGTGCTATTCTGTTCAGGAAATCTCCTGTGTCAAGTTCAAGACTATTCCCTACTTTCTCTCCTATCAGGTTCAGTGTATTGTTGCAGGACATTTGATCACAATGTGAACTTCAAGACTGTGTTGTTTATGAGAAAAACCTGTTTCTAGTTGTGATATGGCTTAGCCCTAGAACGTATCTTTAATTTCAGAGATTTCTGCTAGTTAACAGGATTAAATAAAGTCAACCACAGGTTAGGAGGCAGATCAAGCAACCAGTTGACAGGGAACAAACATAGTAAGAAACAATAGAGAGAAGAGGAAGTGAGAAGGACAGACAGAGAGACACACAGGAAATAAAAGAAAGGAACATTAAGTTTGAGGGTGTTTTGATTTATTTTATTTTATTAATTTATTCATATTACATCTCAATGGTTATTCTATCCCTTGTATCCTCCCATTCCTCCCTCCCTCTCATTTTCCTCTTACTCTCCTCCCCTATGACTGTGACTGAGGGGGACTTCCTCCCCATGCATATGCTCATAGGGTATCAAGTCTCTTCTTAGTGACCTGTTATCCTTCCTCTGAGTGCCACCAGGTCTCCCCCTCCAGGGGACATGGTCAAATATGAGGCACCAGAGTACGTGTGAAAGTCAGACCCCATTCTCCACTCAACTGTGGAGAATGTCCTGTCCATTGGCTAGATCTCGGTAGGGGTTTGAAGTTTACTGCCTGTATTGTCCTTGGCTGGTGCCATAGTTTGAGCGGGAACCCTGGGCCCAAATCTGCCTATCATAATATTCTTCTTGTAGGTTTCTAGGACCCTCTGGATCCTTCAACTTTGCCATTCTCCCATGCTTCTCTCACCTAGAGTCCCAATAGGATGTCCTCTCCTTTGTCCCAGTTTCCTGGTAAGTGAAGACTTTTATGGGACATGCCCCTTGGGCTAATATGCAGATATAAGTGAGTGTATACCATTTGAGTCTTTCTGCTTCTGGGTTAACTCACTCATTATGATAATTTCTAGTTCAATCCATTTGTCCACTAATTTCTGTAATTCCTTGTTTTTAATAGCTGAGTAGTATTCCATCATGTAAATGTACCACAGTTTCTTTATTCATTCTTTTCCTGAGGGACATTTACACTGTTTTTGAGGGTGTTTTGAAACAGCATGGAGAAGGAGTTAGTCTTTTTGTGGGGGTCAGTATTGACTGAGGAAGGAAGCCAGCAGGGTTCTTTCTCTGCCTCTCTGACTTATCACACTTTCACCCCAGTACCTGGCTCTCAACTTCTTTATTGGTAAAATAAAATGACTGAGATTTTTGTTAGAAACAACAGTGTATTTGATTTTATGTTGAAGTCTTTGATACATTTTGAGTTGAGTTTTGTTCAGGGTGATAAGTATGGAAGTATTTGAATTTTTATATGTGCAGACATCCAGTTCAACCAGAACCATTTGTTGAAGATGTTGTATTTTTTCCAGTGTGTATTTCTGACTTCTTTATTGAAAACAAACAAACAAGTATCTATAAATATGTAGACTTATGTCTGGGTCTTCAATTAAACTCCATTGATCAAAATGTCTATTTTTATGTTATATGTGCTTTTTATTACTATTGTTCTGCAGTAAAACTTGAAATAGGGAATGGTGAGACCTCTAGCAGTTCTTCTATTGTTCAGCATTGTTTTACATTCCTTGGATTTTTCTTGTGTTTCCATATGATTTTGAGAAATTTTCTTTCAAAGTCTGCAAAAAATTGCCCTGAATTGGTAGGATGGCCATTTTTACTATGTTTATCTTACAGACCCATGCACATGAAAGATCTTTCTGTCATTTGATATCTTCTTTAATTTTTTTCTTTAGTGACTTGAAATTTATTTTATTTTATTTTTATTAATTTACTCAGATTATATCTAAATTGTTATCCCATCACTTGTATCCCCCTGTTCCTCCCTCCCTCCCTTTTTCACTCTATTCCCCTCCCCTAGGTCTGAGACAAAGGGGACCTCCTTCCCCACCATATGGTCACAGCCTATCAAGTCTCATCTTGGTAATCTGCTTATTCTTTCTCTGAGTGCCACCAGGCCTCTCCACCAAGGGGAAGTGGTCAAATATGGGGCAACAGAGTTCATGTCAGAGTCAGTCCCTGCTCTCCACACAACTATGGAGAATGTCCTGTCCATTCGGTAGATCTGAGTAGAGGCTCAATGTTTACTTCATGTATTGTCCTAGGTTGATGCAGTAGTTTAAGTAGATGCCCCTGGGTCCAGATCCACCCATCATGGTGCTCTTCTTGTAGGTTTCTAGGATCTCTGGATCCTTCTACTTCCCCATTCTCCCACACTTCTCTCATGTAGAGTCCCAATAGAAAGTCCTGGCATCTATCCCAATCTCCTGATAAGCAAAGACTTTCATGGGACATCCTTTTTGGGCTGGTGTCCAATTATAAGTGAGCATATACCATGCGAGTCTTTCTGGGTCTGGGTTAACTCATTCAGTATGATCATTTCTACTTCTATCCATTTGTCTGCAAATTTTAGAATTTCCTTGTTTTTAATAGCTGAGTAGTATTCCATAGTGTAAATGTACCACAGTTTTTTTTACCCATTCTTCGACTGAGGGACATTTAGGTTGTTTCCAAATTCTGGCTATTACAAATAAGGCTGCTATGAACATAATTGAGCATATGTCCTTGTTGCGTGGTAGAGCATCTTCTGGGTATATGCCAAAGAGTGGAACAGCTGTTTCTTGAGGTAGCCTTATTCCCAGTTTTCTGAGAAAGTGCCAGATTGATTTCCAAACATTGTACAGGTTTGCACTCCCACCAGCAATGAGGGAGTGTTCCCCTTTCTCCATATTCTTGCCAGCATGTGCTGTCACTTGAGTTTTTGATCTTAGCCATTCTGATGGGTATAAGATGGAATTTCAGAGTCATTTTGATTTGCTTTTCTCTGATGACTAAGAATGTTTAGCATTTCTTTAAGTATTTCTCAGCCATTTGATATTCCTCTGTTAAGAATTCTCTGTTTAATTCTGAGCCCCATTTCTTAATTGGGTTATTTGGTTTGGTGGTGTTTAATTTCTTGAAGTTTTTACCATGCAAGTCTATCCCTTGCTTGTTAGGGTTACCATAAGATATTTGATATTTGAGAGTATTGTGAAAGACATTGTTTCCCTGATTTGTTTTTGAGACCATTCGTTATATTTGAGAGCTAATGATTTTTGTGAGTCAATTTTGTATCTGGCCAGTTTGGCAAAAGTATTTATCAGCTGCAGGAGTTCCCTGGGGAAACTTTTAGGGTCACTTATGTATGCTATTATCATCTTCAATAAAGATACTTTGATTTTTCCTTCTAATTTGTATCCTCTTGGTCTCATTCAGTTGTCTTATTACTCTAGCTAAGACTTCAAGTACTACATTGAGTCGATATGGAGAGAGTGGACAGCCTTGACTTGTGTCTGATTTTCTCCATTTATTTGATGCTGACAGTAGACTTGCAGTGAATTGCCTTTGTTATGTTTAGGTATGTCCCTTGTATCACTGGTCTCTCCAGAACTTTTATAATAAAGAGGTGTTGGTTTCTATCAAAGGCCTTTTCTGCATCCAATGAGATGATAATATGTTTTTCTTTGAGTTTGATTATATGGTGGATTACATTGATTGATTTTCATATATTGAACCATGCCTGCATATCTGGGGTGAAATCTGCTTGATCATGGTGGATGATCTTTTTGATGACCTGCTTGCAGATCTGCTTGCAAGTATTTTATTGAGTTTTTTTACATCCACAAAGGAAATTGGTCCACAATTTTTTCTTTCTTCTCTCTCTTTTCCTTCCTTTCTTTTTCTCTTTCTTCTTCTTCTTCTTTGTTGTTTTTTGAGACCAGGTTTCCTTGTGTAACCTTGGATGTCCAGCACTCATTTTGTAGAACAGACTGGCTTCAAACTCACAGAGAACCACCTGCCTCTACCTCTCTAAGTGCTGGGATTACAGGTGTGCACATTTCCCTGGCTCTATAATTCTTTTGTTTTGTTGGATCTATATGTGTTCTGGGTATCAGGACAACTGTGGCCTCATAAGTTCAATTGGGCATTTTTTTCTGTTTCTATTTGATGGAATTAATTGAAGGGCATTGGTATTAACTTTTCTTTTGCAATCTGGTAGAATCTGTCCTGAAACTACCTGGCCCTGGCCTTTATTTGTTGGGAGATTTTTAATGACTATTTCTCTTTCACTAGGATTTATAGGTATACTTCAATTGTTTAATTTAACCTTGATAAGTAATATCTATTGAGAAAATTATCCATAAATTTTACATTTTCCAATTTTGTAGACTACAGGTTTTCATATGTCCTTATGATCCTTTAAATTTCATGGGTATCTGTTTTAATAATTTTTGTTTTTTATCTGTCTTAAAAGATAATTAGTTTACTTAAGGATTTTTCTCTCATTGACTATGTTGAGATCTACTTTGTTTCCAAGCATGTGGTCAATTTTGGAGAAAGTTCCAAGAGGTGCAGAGAAGAAAGTGTATTCTTTAATTTTGGGTGAAATGGTCTATAAATATCTGTTAGGTCCATTTGGTTTATAGAATTTGTTACTTCCAGTAATTTTCTGTTAATTTTAGTCTGAATTATCTGTCCATCAATGAGAGTGGGGTATTAAAGTTTTCTTCTATCAGGGTGTGAGGGTCAGTATATGATTTAAAGTGCAACTTTACAGACTTCTTTTACAAACTTGGATACCTTTATGTTTGATGCATAGATGATAATATTTGAGATGTCATCTTGGTGAATTCTTTTTATGAGGAGTATGTAGTGTCTTTTGCTATCTCTTTTGATTAATTTTCATTTGAAGTCTATTTTTATTAAATATTAAAATGGTTTCTTATGTCCATTTGCTTGGAATATCTTCTTCAAACTCTGTATTCTGATGTAATGTTCATACTTTATGTAGAGGTGTGTTTCTTGGATGAAACTGAAATATGGATCCTGTTAGTTTATGTCTTTTCATTGGGGAATTGAGACCATTGGTAGTAAGACATATTAATGACAAATTATTGTTGATTCATGTTATTTTTGTTGTTATTGGTAGTGGTGGTGGTGGTGGTGGTCGTGTGTGTGTGTGTGTGTGTGTGTGTGTGTGTGTGTGTGTGTGTGTATTTCTCTTCTTTTGATTTTGCTGATGTGATATTATTTATTCCTTGTCTTTTTATGGATATAGTTACCTTCCTTAGGTTAGAGTTTTGCTTCTAGTATCTTATTAAGGTTGGATTTGTGATAAATATTGTTTAAATTTGGCCTTATCATGTAATATTTTATTTATCTATCTTTGATGATTGAAAGTTTGCTGAGTATAATAGTCTGGGCTGGTCTGTTAGTGTCTGTAGCACATATGTCTAGGCTCTTCTGGCTTTTAGAGTCTCTGTTGATAAGTTGAATGTAATTCTAATAGGTCTGCCTTTATATGTTACTTGCTTTTTTTCAGTTGAAGATTTTAATATTCTTTCTTTATTCTGTAATATTTAGTGTTTTTATTATTATATGTCAAGGAGACTGCCTTTTATGGTCAAATCTACCTGATGTTCTGTATGCTTCTTATATTTTTATAGTCATCTCCTTCTTTACATATGATTTTCCTGAAAATATTTTCTGGGCCTTTGATCTTGGGTTTGGCCTGTTCATATTGTTCTATATTTCCTGGATATTTTGTTTAAGAATTTTTTTGGATTTAACATTTTCTTTGAGAGATATATTCATTTCCTTAATTCTATTTTCAATATGTTAGATTTTCTCTCCTATCTTTTGTATTCTGTTGGTGAAGCTTGTCTCTGTAGTTTCTGTATGAATTCCTAGTTTTTTAACTTTTAGAATTCCTTCAGTTGGGGGTATTTCTTTATTGATTCCATTTCCACTTTCAGGTCTTAAACAGTTTTATGCATTTTCTCACATGGTTTATTTGTCTTTGGTCTTTTAAAACTTGGGGTACATTACTCCAGGCCCTCTGGCATTGAAATTTTCCATTGAGAAGTTAGTTGCTATTCTAACAGCTTTGCCTTTATATGTGACTTGTGAATTTTCTCTTCCATCATCCAATCTATCGCCTTGTTATTCTGTATATTTGACGTTTTAACGCTAAGATGTAGAAAGTTTCTTTGCCAGTCTGTTTGTGCTCTGTGTCCTTCTTATATCTGCATGGGTGTGCCCTTTCTGGATTTGGAATGTTTCCCTGTATGATCCTGTGGAAAATATGACCTATGTCATAACCTGGGATTCTTCTACTATGCTTTGTAGTTCATAGATTTGATGTTTTCCACAATGTTTCAAACTTCCTACATGCTCTTTTCATTTATTTTGTTTTTTAAAAACTTTATTTTTTGTTTGAATGGTACAGTTCCTCTATTTTATCATCAAATATTAATATTGTACCCCATACTTGATCTATCCTACCAGTAAAGTTTTAGCTATGAATTTTCTAATTAGTTTACTAATTTTTCTTGACAAAATAGTTGCTTATTGCTAGTAGTAAAACAAGTCCTAATAAGTGTGGATAGTTTTGGTAATCCTGAGAAATAAGAGTCTTAAGTATGCCCCTGATTTATCCAATGAAGTGTACTTTTCAAATAATCTAATATCAGGGAAATGTGAGTTCCTCAAAAGTATTTAACTTATATACTTCTTAAAATTTTTTAATTAAAATTTCTTATTATACACTATGTTTAAAAACACAGAATTCATAAAAACCCAACAGAGAGAAGGGGGGTAGGCACAAAGCCCACCTCTAACTAAGAAGTAGTTCTATGCAGTCAGCAGATGCTGGGAAGTGGAAAAGCAGGTTTCTTCAGTTGCGTATACTATCCACACTGCAGGGCAGGCCTCATGTTCAGGAGAAATTGGCCAACACATAACTCAATGGTGTGTGTGTGTGTGTGTGTGTGTGTGTGTGTGTACATTGGGTTTGGGTTTTGGATTTTTTTTTTGAGAGAGAGAAAAAGAAGATGAGACTGAATAGCTAAGAAGGGGACAACATATCTGGGAGATGTCATGGCAGGGGAAATAATATGATAAAATATATTGTGGGAAAATTAAAAACTATAACAAAATAACTTGCAATGATTTTTAGTATTCAATCTTGTTTATATTATATTGAAAATTCCTATACATGTTAAGACTAATTATTATAGAATGATAGTTTTAGTTTACTTTTAATCTTATATTATGTGAAAAATTAAGGCAAATAAAATTTACCGAGATAGCTTTTTAGTAGGAAAGCTCATAATGATGGAACATTGCCAAGCTTACTGATTCTTTTATACATCATTACTAAAGCTTTTTAAAATCCAAACATGGGGAATTATAATTAGAGAATAAATAATTGGGCTTTTCTAAATGTTCAAAACAGATTGAAATTATACACAACTCCTATTATTTTTTTTAAATTTGTATACAAATAGGAGATGAATTAGATTTTGCACTAATGAATACTAGGTAATTAGTAAATGCATATAATAAAATTACTAAAGTGATTTTATAGCATAATGGGATATAAATTAAACCACCAGGTTAGGATTTTTATCTTGTTTTCTGTAGATATCTCTAATAGGATGGACACTAAGATAATTAAAGTCTGAGTATTAAATTGCTGTGGTTGTTTGGATTTTCTTCACAGGGTCAGGTGTAGTGCAGTCTTGGAGGAAGTATGCTATCCAGGGTGGGCTTTGGGATTCATAGCCAGACCCCACTGTTGCTTCATCCTCCTTGACTTGCACTTGTAATTGAAGATGTCAACTCTCAGCCTCCTGATTCTGCACATGTGTCTGCCACTTGGTAGGTGGATTCTTATCTCTTTGAAACAACAATATCAAATAAACTGTTTCTTCTATAAGTTGCCTTGTTCATGGTATCACAGCAACCAAAAAGCCACTAACACATTCACAGTCTTTCAAGATTGCAAATTCAGTGTCTTCACTGTGTCAACTTATTTAACAAGAGCTCAGGACTAAACAGTTTTCACTATCCAAAGACAAGAAGTGGCCAAGGACAGAATGGAAGACACTTAGGGCTCTGAGCTTTGAACTGCCAGGTCGGAAAGGCATTCTGCTTCAAGTATGTCAGCAAGAGACAGGGAAGGCACGCACCAGATCCCCTAGGTGGATTAAAGAGAAAAATTAAAAAAACTAATTCACAGGATTTGCCACAACATGATGAACATGTTTCAGTCCCATGGTTTATTTATTTTAAATATTAAAAGCCAGAATATCTTTTTGGCACAGTACTTTGTTTGGTCCAACTTGTTATTTATAATACAATTATTTTATTTTATTACCTTAATTTTTGGTGTACCTTGAAATTCTGTCCTCTTTTTCCTTATCCTCCCCCATACACCTTCAACTCCTCTCAGCCCCCATCTGCTGTCCTGATCCACTCTTTTTCTCCTGCTGGTTGCCTGACCCAGCCTTGACATGAGGGTTTGCACCTAGTCTTATTGTATCTTGTTATGCCAAGTTCTGTTGGTATCCTTGAGAAGCCTGCTATTTTCTGAAGGGAAAAGAGGAATGGATAGATATAATCTTAATATGAGACAACTCAAATCTAGAATTTCTCCCAATGTAGAAGTGGGGAGGTACTGACAAGAATCTTAGAATATACACTGATTGTCTTTAAATTCTAACTCTTCCCAACCCAAGTCTGCCTAGAAAGTTTTGACTTTCAGATATTTCTGAAGCCAGAGGCTTGTTATGTTTAACACAAGGCTTGTCATATGATGACAGAAAGCACCAATGTCACCAATGGTATCTATGGCGCCAGTGACACCAATTGTCCATTTTGTTTTTGTACTCTGATCCACATCTTTTTTTCCCTTTCCTGGAACTGACTGAAATGATAAAATGATTATATGAAATTTTATTAGGTTGAGGTGGTCCTTAAATTCCAATAATTATCTGTGTTTTAGGAACCTATTACTGAAAAGCAACAGCTGGCTTGCTGAGGGCTAGTATTTTAATGTCAGGAACTGATCTCACTGCCTGATAATTAAAGAATAGTGTTTTGTTATCCACCCTGCCCCCATCCCCCATGCCTTACCCCCCATCCCCTGCCATTTAGGTCTGTACTAATTTTCACTTCACAAGTTGGCTTGTCATCCTTACCTTTTATGTCATCTGAAGTGGTCCCCCAATTTCATGTTTTCAGTGTAATATGATCATGACCAGGCAGTCATGCATTGAAAGGATGTCTAGTGATATCAGAGGACAATCAGCAATTAATGTTTTCTTTCTTTTACTGTCATTTCTTGAGCTGGGCAATCTGCTTTTGGACTGTTTGCTTCCACACCACAGAAGAAGAAATAGCTCTTCTATAATAGGGATCATGAACCGAACGCATAGACGAATGAGGTAAAGTATGAGTATCACACTTACAATATCTGAGACATGGTAAGAAGGACTTCACATGTGTTCACGCCACACAGCCACATTATTTCATCACAGACACAATTAAGGTACAAATAAATGTGTGTGATGCTGCTGTCTCACTGTGGCAGTGGTCAGAATCTGGCACAAGGTACAGGCTATTTTCTTAAAATGCATGTTCCAGGTTCAGGTAGGGCTAGGATCCAGATCCAGCTCCCCAGTTCATCCTTTACCAAGTGTTGCCCATCACCAAGTGCGTGATTATGGCCTGTAAGGTGTTGAAAATGCATCTCCAAAACTTACAAAATTGCAGAAAAATTCCTCTTTAACACAAGCAACATGCATATTAAATCTAAAGAACAAGCTGAAAGTATTACTTCTGACATGTGTACATACATACATGTACATATGTGTATCATCCATTCTGTATGATTCCAATAGAGTATCTTATAAGTTTAGAACTCAAAGTAGTTATGAGATTATAAAATTCAACCTCTTCCTTTCATAAATGTTGAATATGATACCTGATGTTTAAACAATTTAAAATTTTATTTTAAATACATGCGGTTTTTATTTCAAATATTTTTATTTAGTGAAGTTTAAAATTTAAGAGCAGCATTAAATTAAAATATACATGTTAAGTCTTTCATGAATATTTATTGGTTGCTTGTGACCTGCTGGTCTACATTTCTTGTGAGACAGCGATGCAAAGATGCAGAAACAGTGCCCTGGAGGAACTCAGTGGGAGAAACAAATAACAAGAGCATGAAATTTACCAGGGCTACAATAAAATTGTGTGTATGTGCATGGATGGGTGCATGTGTACATGCATGTGTGTGTGCTTGTGTACATATATGTTTCTCTGCGTGTATGTGTGTGTGTTGCACGACTTTTACAGGGTACATGTGAATCATTGTTACCGCAGATAGATTACTCCAGATAAATAACTGATGGTAGACCAAAGAAACAATTTCATACAAATCTAGCTTGGTGAGGCAAGAAGATCACTGAAGGTACTTATGGGATTGTGATTGTGTGGTGATGTAGAGGAGGAGGACAGGTGCTTCAAAAGCAGTGACATCACTGACAAGCCCACCCAAGCATGGGTGAGCAGCTGTAAAGTTGACCCCAGGGAGCTAGCTCACCATGCAGCTGGGCCAGGAGGGCAATCTCCTTTCTAGTAATGCTTACAGCTTTGTGTAACTGTTGGGAGGTCACCTGTGAGTCTTGGAAATGTCAAGAGATCCAGAGATTTTGCAAATTTCGTTTACTCCCTAGGATGTATGAGCCCATTTCTCCTTGATGAATTAGTTCAAGAGAAAACAACTACAACAGTGTGGTTTTTGTTACCCAGAAGGCATGGTGGGGTGAGGATCTGCAGAGAATTCATCAAAGACTGAACACTAGTGTGGCGTCTTCAAGGATCAATAGGCATTTCCCAAATGCTCTCAGATCAAACCCTTTCCATTTGTAATGGACCAAGGAAGACCCCAGTCAAGCAGGAGGAACTGTGCTGAGGAGTGGAAGCAACTTTGGGTTCACAACCTGCAGGGTTAATGAGAACCAAGGTTGCTATGGTCCCTTTATGCCTGGCTTCCATCTACATTGTCTCAATCTTTGAATGCTCCATCTAGTTCTTGAGCCAGCGATCTGCCCTGGACTTGAGCCACCCTCGCCACAAGAAAACTTGTAATGCATTGGACATTGAAATGAAGCTAGCATCAAATACCATATATTTGTGATCGAAGACCATGGAGTTTGTTTTCTATAAAACCAAACTTGCTGGGGTCAGTGACCACCCACAGCCAAGCAGGCTAACCATTGGCAGGCTCTCAGACTTCTCTGTTGTATTTTCCTCAGAATATAATGTTACCATCTTCATCCCTAATCTAATAAAGCTTCAAACTTTACTGTTTTGAAGAACCTGACTTATAAACTAATGCTGACACTTGGATGCAGTGAGAGAGGAGGTAAAATATTTGTAAACGAGGTCAAATTCTAACTTGTTTTACAGTACTGTTTTGTAGAGAACAAAAAGAAATCCTGAATTTCTTTCAAAGAATGGCATATGGACTGTGGAAATGCAAATGAAACACAATATATTTTTCTGTCAGTTGATTAAATGAAACAATGAAGTCACATTTTCAGAGTCCATCTAGAAAAAAAAATCCCTCCCTCAGTGGGCAGAGTATGTGCTTAGGGCTGCATCCTGTTCTCAGAAGGAGCGTGTTCCTCTCAGCAGTGTTGTTTGGAATTAGCCAACCTCACAAGAGTGTGAGGTCAAGCTCTGACCACTCTGAGTAAGGCACAGGGCACAGCTGGGCACCCTTCTGCAGAAGTACTTGGATTGTGTGTTCATTTTCTTGGGACCCAGACCCATTTTTAAAATGGACTCCCCACATCAACACTACTTCCGGAGGCTGAATTTAATTCAGAGCCAGGCTTCTTTTTAATCGCACTGATTTCCAGGGTGGGGATGGATTAGAGGGTGTAGTTCTGATGGGGATTAGATTTGAGAAAGACAAAATGAGAGTATTGTTTATTTTGAATACATTTCTTAATCTGTCAAATTTATGTTTTCCATTTTCCATGATTTTTTCAATTATATCCAGAGGAGAATGTGTTCTAGGAAATCTACAGAATAGTACAAAATAAAACATACTAGAAGTGCAAAGCAAATATTTGTACATACAACTAATGTTTGGATTTATATTTGGACATTTAAAACTTTGTGAGTTAAAAGAGGCCCGTGGTATTTTAAATTAAATTTATTTAACTTTATATGCCAAATATAGACTCCTCCCTCCTCTCCTCCTGTCCCACCCTCCAACTCTCTTCATTTCCTTCCTCTCCTTCTCCTCAGAAGACCCCCAAACCCACCTGGTGCATACAGTTGCATCAGGCCTAAGTGCATCCTCTTCTTCTAAGGCCAGACAAGGCAGCCCAGCTACCAGAAAGTGATCCAAAAGCAGGCAACTTCATCCATGTCAGGGACAGCCCCCACTCCACTTGCTAGGGGACCCACAAGAAGACCAAGTTGCCCATCAGTTTTGTACGTGCCAGGGCATAAGTACAGTCATGCATGCTCTTTGGTTGGTGCTTCAGTCTCTCTGATCCCCCATGGGGCCACGTTAGTTGACTCTGTTAGTCTTCTTGTGGAGTTCTTGTCCCCTCTGGATCCTTCTATCCTTTCCCCTACTCTTCCACAAAACTGAGTTCTGCCTGATGTTTGGCTTTAGATCTCAACATCTGTTTCGGTTTGCTTCTGGGTGGGGAAGGATTTGTGTTTTATTGTCGGGAGCACATATTCACTGCTGAGGGTTCATGCTAAAGCATGTACCAAGCAGAACTGTATGCAATGAGCTGACAGAAGGCAGAGCCCAAGGCAGCACAGTGTTAATGTTAAGGGGCTCCACAGGTGCTGCCAGTGGGGAGTGCTGGAGAGTCCATCCACTCTCATTGCTCAGATTTGTGGGTATCTAAGGGGAGGCTTTGCTCACTGGGCTGTGGAACTGTTGTTAAGACAAGAGCCCCTCTTGTAGGATGGTGGTGCTGTCTGCTGATGCTTAGATGCTTACTTTCCAACAACATTCTCAGAAGCTTTCGTAGGAGCATTCTTGTATTCCTTGAGTGAACATTATTTTATTAGAGTTCTTAATTTAAAAGTTACACAGGAATCTTTAGCAAATGGTGCTGGTCTAAATGGATCTCTACATGTAGAAAAATGCAAATAGATCCATATCCATCACCTTGCACAAAACTGAAGTCCAAATAGATTAAAGACCTCAACATAAAATCAGACACATTAAATCTTTTAGAAAAAAAAGTGGGGAAGAGCCTTGAACTCATTGGCATAGGAGACAACTTCCTGATAAGAACACCAACAGTTTAGGCTCTACGGTCAACAATTAATAAATGGGACCCCATGAAACTGAAAAGCTTCTGAAAGGCAAAGGATACTGTCCACAGAACAAAACAACAGCCTACAGATTGGGAAAAGATCTTCATCAACCCTACATCTGACAAAGGACTAGTATCCAAAATATATAAATAACTCAAGAAATTAAACACCACCAAACCAAATAACCCAATTGAAACATGGGGAACAGAACTAAACAGAATTCTCAACAAAGGAACACCTAATGGCTTAGAAGCACTTAAAGAAATGTTCGGCACCCCCAGTTATCAGGGAAATGCAACTCAAAACAACTCTGAGATTCTATCTTATACCCATCAGAATGGCTAAGATAAAAAACTCAAGTGACAGCACATGCTGGCGATGATGTGGAGAAAGGGGAACTCTCGTCAATTTCTGGTAGGGGTGCAAACTTGTACAATCACTTTGGAAATCATCCTTTTTTTTTTCTCAAGAAATTGGGAATAGCTGTACCTCAAGACCCAGCCATACTACTCCTGGGCATATACCCAAAAGATGATCCACTAAAAAACAAGGACATATGCTCAACTATGTTCACTGCAGCTTTATTCGTAATAGCCAGAATCTGGAAACAACCTAGATGTCCCTCAATTGAAGAATGGATAATGAAACTCACCATTTACACAATGGAATACTGCTCAGCTATTAAAAACAAGGAAATCTTGAAATTTGCAGGCAAATAGATGGAACCAGAAAATATAATCTTGAGTGAGTTAACCTAGACACAGGAAGACATGGATTGTATATATCACTCATAAACAGATACTAGCCACATAATACAGGATAACTATACTACAATACAGAGACTGATGCATCAACCAAGGACCATGTATGATGTGGACACAGACCTTCTGCTCAGATGTGGTAGATAGGCAGCACAGTCTCCTTATGGGTACCACAATACGAGAAGTAGGGACTACTTCTGACATGGACTCTAGTCTCTCAACTTTGATCACTTTCTCTGGCCGGGCAGAGAGGAAGAGGATACAGGTAGTACAGACAAGACTTAATAGGCTGAGGTCAGGTGTTATGGGAAAAGGGCTCCCCTTTGTGAGGACTAGGAAAGGGAAGGAGAGAGAGTGATGGAGGGGGATGAGGGAGGGGGATGAGGGAGGGGGATTAAGAGGAGATGAGGGAGTGAGCTACAATCGGGATGTGAAGAATTCAAACTGCAGAGCAAGCAGGTAACTTAAATTGCTATTCTTGCTACATGGGAATAGATCTGAGACTGGCTGAGACATGAATGTCTAGGCATAGACAATGCTTCTTGTTGGATACAGAATACCTGAGAATTACTTTTATATGCCATTCTTCATATGGGAAAATGAAGATTTACAGATGTCTTTTTTTCTGCTTATACAGAGAGCAGAAAAACAGCCTTAACTGTTATGTGCACCATGCATACCTTATACACTTATAATTTTAGTCCTCTATAATGCCTGTTAGAAATTATATGTTTTCAGAACAAAAGAACCAGACACTGACATCGGATCAGACCTGACAGGATTTATTCCTCTCAGCATGCTGGACAATGACATCCTGCATTTTCCAGCACCAAGTGCTTCAGTTGCTGTTCCTCGTCAGAACAAGACAGATCCCAGGACACCTTCAAAGAAAGTTTCTAGTGCCAATTGGTCCAGCATTTCAGATTGTCCTACAAAGAACTCTAATTAAGCCTGGAGTTTCTGAACATTTAGAAACTGGACCACAAATGCTATTCCTCACTTGTTTAACCATTTTCCCCAATTTTATTTGGGCCCAGAAAAGGTATTATTTGTCTCAAATCAGCCAGAAGAAACCTTAAGAGAAACTTAAGAGAAAACCTTAAGAGAACTTTAAGAGAAAAAGGAAAGTCCATCTCCTTTAAGGGGAGTTGGGTAAGTTTTGGGTTGTTTTCTTGGGCTACAAGGGCTTATTTTCATTGGGAGTTGGTTACAAGTAATTATTGGTCTTATTTAGAGAGAAAATGAGGTTGGATTCAAGGATGTCCCTCTTTTCCTTTATTTATTCATTTTTCTTTTCCTTTATCTTTCATTCCTAGGTTTGGAGATAGGGATTAAAAAGAAAGAAGGATGAATATAGAAATATATAGGGAAGATAGGACAAAAAGTAGATTAGTGAATCGACTTCTCAACTTAAAGCCATAATTATTACTCACAAGGTTTTTAAAATTCACTGATATAGAATTTTGTGTATAGATGCAAAATAGGTTTAATTTTAGATACATTGGTATAGAATTCAAATTTAAGATTATTATTCACAGACATTGTATGTATATATCTATATCTGTATCTATATCTATATCTATATCTATATCTATCTACTCTAATATGTGGTATTGTACCCATACAACTCAATTATAATACAAGGTTTACTTCTAATACTTTGAAAGTACTATTGCGGGCTGTTTAGGATAAGTAAGCTATACCAGTTAATTTCTAGTTGATCAAATCATGGTGATCTCAATAACTAGTCTATTTTTATCACAAGAATAGACATCCTAGATGTAACAGATAGATATGATTCTATAGAAAGATAAGGTAAAATAGATAAGTTCTTCAACAACCTCAGAGACATACAGAATATGCCATTTAAAGATGGTTTTATTATGTTAAAGATTCATTGACAATAACACAGGTTAACTCCTGGCAAAACCCTGCCTACTTCAAAGAAGATGATAATCATCAAAGAACCTCCTTAGGAAGATGGCTTCAAATGTGGCAAACAAGCCACTGGGCAAAATGACTTCATTTCTACCACAGACAGAATTCTGCCTAAAAATGGGCAAGCTTGGATACAGACAGATTCAAAGGCCAAACTCTGCCAAGACAGGGTAAGCAAGTCTTCAATAGTTCCTGCCTCACAAATATGTCTGTCAGATATATTGGGCTAGAAAGCTGAAGATAATGCTCCAATGTTATAGAGAGTTTCGGGTGACTGCTCAGGTAGCAAACTATCTCTGTCATCTTCTCATTTGGGAAGCTGCTAACCTGCATACTCAGGTAATTAATTTTATTCCTTCTCAAGTCTCTGGTGGGGTTGAAGACCAGATAGTTTAGTTTTTACAATGAAACTTAGTTATTTAGGGATTAAGATGTTTTAAGTTGATAATGACAAGATATGATAGATATTGATGTACATTCAGAATTTTAGATGCACCAAGACAGGAAAATTATTTTTCTTCAGGGCTGCCAAATGCAAACAGCCAAAACACTATGATGTAACCTTTATATAAATCGTGATTGTTTTGTGATTCTTCTTGCTGTAGGTAGTTTATTTTATATCATGATCATGCTGACAGAGATATAAGTCTGAATTAGAAGATGGAGGTTGAGAAAAGATACTAGGAAATGAGTGTAAAGGGAGATATTTGAGATGGCCCTGGGGTTTATGTGCTGCTTTTTCCAGAGGGAGAAGGCCTATGGCTGGGTGCGAGGGGTGGGTGATAGTGGCTTTACTTAGAGTATCTTGTGTTTAAACTCCTTTGCTGAATATACTACAGACATTTGGAGGAGACAAAGGCTTGGAACTCGGATATGAGATCAATATTGCAGAGAAAACAGCTTTGGGGATTATCAGTCTCTAGGCAGTGGTTGAGGCCCTGGTGTGGTTTACTGGATGAAGATGTGAAGACTAAGAAGACAGGAGAAAGGTGATGCTCTTTACAACATTGATGTTAACATAGGTAAGGATCAGGGCCTGGATGAAGTGGTCTTTGGGGACCATGAGAAAAAATTCAAGAAATGGTAAATAAAACTAGCAATAAATATTGCCAAGAATTCAAGTAATAAAGTGATAAAAATATTAGTTACATTAAGTAGCACAGTGACTACTATTGAATTTAATGAGAGTATAGTAGAGGACAATGCATTGGTTGAAGTAAGGAGTGTGGTGACACTGGCCTCTCTGGGCAGGAATCAGGATGTGATGTGAACATTAGGAGTCCTGAGGACTCCTTGCTAGGGGCAAGGAAAATCTTTCAGTTGAATTCCAGGAGCAGGAAGAAGACAGTGAAGTTTTAGTGCTGCACCATGGCAGGCAAACACACACACACACACACACACACACACACACACACACACACACACACACACACAAAACATCTGGGCTCAGGCAAAATAGTCACTTGTGATCAGTTTGCACACATTTCTGATGTGTGGCTTTAGCCCATCTATATAATGTTCATCCTATCTCATCTGCATTTGTGTAAAAGGAGTACTGTCATATTTCCTACAGCATCCTGTCTACACTGCATAGGTTATCATGTTTTTGCCTGCAAGGATGAAATATCAAATTAGCACTAAGCACACTTTTCATGCACAGGGGTAGGGAGGGTTCCAGACATGGCTCAACCATGGGTGTAGCTCTGAATTGCTGTAAAACCTATCCTGGACCTCTATATCTCCTAGCTCAAACTATCTGGATATGAAAACTAGAAATACAAACCCATGAACATTATTCCAACCTAGCAATGTTGAGGGAAACATTCCTATACATGAAACGGGGCTTGTGCCTAGAGTTGGAGGTCGGTGACTCAAATGGTATGGATCCTTCCCAGTGAGGCTGCACTGATGGAGAATGCTGAGGACTCTGCAGGACTTACCTGGTTTCCAAAGAAGCAACCCTGTAGTCTGAAGAGAATGGAATTGGTTGCAATTCTTACTAAACACCCACAGTCACAATTGTCCTTTTAGCTGAAATCAGCATGAAGCTCACAAGAATTACCTAAAACCCATAGCCATCTTTTAATTTTTTTCTTATTTTTGTTTGGAATTCAGAACAGTATTTCTTAGTGCTCAGTCTTTGAGGAGGCAACACATATTTGAGGTGAAGGGAGTGAAATATGCCAAGGGAAGCCAGAGAACGAACACTCTTGCTTTGTGTGGGCTCATTTTGCATATATTGTCCCATAATTTCTGAAATATTATTGTGGAGAGCTGGCCTGACTCAAGACTTTCTCAGGAGTCCTGATAAAAGGAAAGAGGGAACTTTAGTTTTGTGTCCTTGTCCAAGAGTGAACTTTGCAAGGTCTGGTCTGCAGCTGGGACCAGGGCCTCGAAGGAGTCAGGGTTGCCTTTTCTGGGGATCCGATGATTTCTTCTGGATTGTAGATGTTAGTTCTAAGGCAGATAGATGCTCCTGAGGCATCCCATGTTCTCTTTGCCAATGTTGTTTGATGTAGGTATCTGCTGACCTTGGCCATCTTCCTCCTAGAAATTAGTAGATATAATGCTGAATTTCTTTACAAATGTGCTTGGCATAAATATAGCTTGTGGTTTTATTTTCCCTGAATTAATTGCTAAGACTACGTTTATTGCTTTTCAAATATTAAACTAAACTTTAATATCTGGAATAAATTTAATTTTGGTCATGAATGATACACATTTTAATTATATCTGTATATTAGCCCAAGGGGCATGTCCCACGAAAGCCTTCACTTACCAGGAAACTGAGACAGAGGGGAGGACATTTTAGTGGGACTCTAGATGAGAAATTTTTTTGGTGTGTGTATGTGTGTGTGTGTTTTAGGTATTTGAGTTATAAGGACTTTATACCAATATGAAGTAACAAGCCTCATCTTTGGGTACCTAGATGTTTCAGAAATATTTGTTGGATATTTTATCCTTTCTCTATTGAGCTGACTTTAAAAGTTTTGACAAAAATCAGATTCTGTCCATATGTGAGTCTGTCCACCAGTTCCTATTTGTAAGTTTGCACATATCAATGTACCCTGACTTGCTTCTTTACTGAGCTTTGATATTGTAAGATCAGTTTGTTGCTTTAAACAACAGATGGTCTGCTATTTTTTTTATTGAGATTCTGTTAAACTGGCAAATCATTCTGAGGGAAGATTACGTTTTAACAACAAGGTTTGTTTTCCTTGTTGCCACGACCAAACTCCCAGCAAAAGACAACTTAAGAAAGAAACTATTTTGGCTCACAGTTCAAGGCTTCACAGTCCATAATGGCAGGGAATTCATAGCAAGAGAAGGCTAGGCTGGGACAGCTAAGCACATTGTGTATGCAGTCAGGGACCAGAGAACGGACAGGAAGTGGGTGGGCTATAAGATATAAAGTCCCAGCCTTAATGACTCACTTCTTCCAGTGAGGATCCACTTCCACAACACTCCAAAATAGTACCACCATGTGGGAAGAAATACACAAAACACATGTGCCTAAGCCAGGCGTTTTATAGTCATTCATACCACATCATTATGCCCCTGGATCCCATAGGTTCTTGGGCATCTCATAAGGCAATATACATCCCCGCAGTCTGTAAGAGTCCTCAAACTGTTTAGAAGTCCAAAGCTTCTTCCAAGACTCCAGACAGTGCCTTACCTGTGAGTTCTATAAAGTCAAAGCATATGCCACACTCATGCAACATACGATGACACAGCATGTCAAAATAGCAGACTAGAGACATAGCAAGTAAAGATTGGACCTGAATAATAACAGTGAGGAAAAAACCGTATCTCAGATGGAGTTCTGTCCTGTTCTGATATTTTATCCACCAAATATTGAATAAAATAGTTTAATATCTTTGAATTCCACCTTAGGTTTTCAAGTGCAAATGGAGAACACAGCTAGTTCTTCTCTCCAGAATGTGAAATGGGTGGTGGCCTTATACAAGGTCCTGACATGGTCCTGGGTGCTCTCTGAAGCCTCCCTGAGGTTTGACTCCTCTAGCACTGGTTTTTTGTTGGGTTTGGTACTGTGATCTTCCCATTTTCACAAGGATGACTGTTAGAGTAATCTATGGCTTTTCTGGTTCAAAGTTTCAAACTTTTCCATATTCCTCCTCCAAGTGAGTTCCACAGTCTTAAAAACTACACTGTCAGGCTTACTACAGGACCAGCTGCAAACTGATTGCCAGCTGGTTCCTGTTTTCTGTACTACGTTGCCTGTTGCTGACACCAAAATGACACATAAGGAGCACATTAAGAAAGTGCTCACAGCTTGAGAGGTTAGAGCCAACTATGGTAGTGAGGTTATGGACAAAGGAGGCTGAGGTGCCCAGGCACGTTGTAAATGCAGTTAGGAAAACCTTGTGGACAGAAAGTGAGCTATGACACCTCAAGGGTCATACCTAGTTGACACAATTCCTGTGAGCTATGACACCTCAAGGGTCACACCTAGTGACACAATTCCTCTAGTAAGACTCCACCTCTCGAAGATCCTATAATCTTCCAAAGCAGCTGTACTGGCTGGGGACCAAGTGTTCCTGCATATGAACTTGTGGTGGACACTTTACATTTAAAGCACAGCAAATGATATTGAATTTTGCAACATAGTGGGGAACATTTGGGTGAGGGGACAATAAGTGTAAGGCCAAAGGGACAAGAGAGGCTAATGAGGTAATCTATATGCATAATGTACTGTGATGCACACTATCCATTTGCCTAGAGGTCCTTTTGTTTGTGTGGTATATTGTAACCTCCCATGTGCATGTTTTTTACATTACTACTAATGGCCTTTAATGCTATTTCACCAAACCTTTTATCAAAAACCACCTTCCCTAGAAAAATTCACTGACTTTCTTGTTCAGTGAATGTGTGTCATCTTTTTCTTAGTCTTTTCACTGTTGACATCCTCTAACTTTGAGTCTCTTTCACCCGGTTGTTAACCCTCCACCACCGCCTCTCTCTCTCTCCCCGCTTTTGCTCATAACTGAGAATTGGAATATAGACTCTTTCAAGGTACTTTAAGAATAGACATTGTGGAACCACAGAGGCCTTCTCTCTATGCTCAGATTGAGATGACGTCTTTTAATATCTTTGAATTATGATCCTCTTCTGTCTCCTTTCCAATTTTTATTTGTAAATTCTTTTAACAAAGAAAACTTCAAATAGAGCTGGAATCTGTGAAACCAGCACCATGGAGACAGAAGAATTAAAAAAAAATTGTTTAGCTTAAAAAAAAAAAAGAACAAGGAAAAATTAAGACTTGAAAAAGTTATGGAAGTAAGTTCATAATGATCCTCTACCAACTGGTAAACTTTATTTTTAAATGTATGTTTTAGCTTTTATTTGTTTGAAGTCTAGCCTTTAACGGCTGAGCCATCTCTCCAGCCTTTGCTGTTATTTATATGTATGGGTGTGTGTCTCTGTGTGTTCATAAAACATGTGAGTGTATGCGGGGTGTAGACATAGAGTCTAGAAGAGGGCACCATCTCTGTGAGTTAGATTTACAAGAAGTTTTGAGCCATCCAACATGGGTGCTAAGAATTAAATTTTACTCTGCTGAAAGGACAAGAATCACTCTTAACCATCTTCAACTCCCAAAGCATTAATTTAGTATATGGTATTCAGTTATCAGCTGTCAAGGATGAAGTTTTATTTCTGAAATACACTATTTTCTGATTTTAATTTCTAGTGTACAATAATAATTATCTCCGTGGGTTTTTATTTCAAAATTTTTTGTTAAATGTTTCATAGTGGGAAAAGATAATTTGTTACAAATTTAAATATTTAATTACTTGTTTCAAAACACAGACTGACACATAATGTTCTGTATTTGCATCAGTTACATATATTTGAAGTTTTTTTTTATTAGTATTATTGGGTGTGCATGTTTACCATGGCATGTGTGTGGAAGTCCTAGGACAACTTTGTAGAGTTGGTTCTCTGTCCTCCATTAGATAGGCTGTTGGCATTGGACACAGGTCATCACCTTTACCTGCTGAGTCATCTTTCTGGCCCTAACATAATTGGATAAGTAACATCTGTACATATGTGGTTACATGGCAATGTTTTGACTTATTCCCACTGCTTACTATCGTTGTACATTGTCAACATGTCTGATTTGTTAACTATGTTCAGCTTTTCTTTAAACATCTCTTTTCAGATATGCAATGCTTACTATTAATGTTACTCACCTCCCTCTAACACAGAACCAGCACCTGTCCTTCTCCATTGACGACTATGCAATTGACAACATGATATCTGCAATTTGCTCTCTCCACCAGCTGCCATTTCCACAGCTCTAAAGGGTCACAGAGGTCACACTCTCCATCTGAACTACTGTGGGAACAAATTAATGACCTGTAACCAAGTACTGAAATGAGGAGAAACATTTTTTCTTATGATGGATCCACTAACTCTCTGAGGAACCGCTAGACCTATACACAACCTTCTTCTTCACCCAGCAAGGAATGAGAGAGCGGTGCAAAGGGCCAATTCCATCTCAAGATTACTTCATATTCTATTAATACTGATCTCACCGCCATAATACCTACCTAGACTTCAGCGTGAGTTCAAGGCCAGCCTGGGCAACCCAGTGAGGAAATAACAAAGTGAAAAAAAAATACCAAAAACCCTGGGTTCAGTCTTCAGCACTCCCCAAACCTCACGTGGCTATTACAGTTCCGGGTATTGTATAAACAGTATATGTAACCCTAGACACAGTCAAGTAAAAAAAAAAAAGGATGACTGTGTATAGTTTTCTGACAGAGAAACAGACTAATATTAAACATTTCAATGCAAAATTGTATGCTAGGGTGAACTTCAATCAGTATCATTCCTAACATTGTTGCATCACCCTATGGCCTTCCCCTTTCCTCCATTTCGTCCCATGCCATAGAACATTTCTATAATCTGTATTGTATGGATCTTTCTAGAAAATTGAACTTTGTTTAGCTCTTCTAGTGCTTGGTGGGTCAAGGTAGAAGCTTCTGTCTTGCAGCCAGTGAGAAGTATCCACCGTAATGTACGTTTTTGTAGTTTGTATAGCCCACTGTTGTCAAAGTTTTGGTTGTCTTTAACATTGGGACCTTCTTTAAGTATGAATGATAACGGAAGCAGGTCACAAAAGGTCACTTGTTGACATAATTCCATGTATAGAAAACATCCAGAATAGATAGATCCGTACACCCAGAGAGCAGCTGTTTGTGTCAGTGCTGGTGGGAACGGGGAGTAGCTGCTTAATGGTTACAGACTTTTTTGGATGCAGTGAACACGCACTGCAAGTAGGTTGGAGTGGGCTATACAGCAACCTGAGTAAACTACACGTCACCCAACGGTGTGTGCTAGCATGAGCCATTTTATCCTATGCAGATTCACTTGAGTAAATGAGTTAATGGGACAGTTTCAGACTCCTTGTTGTTTAGCAGACTGTTCTGTCATTCTCACCAGAAAACTATACTTTAGAGTTAAGGGCTCTCCTCCCCTTTCAGTAAGATCTACTTCAGACCATTGCACCATCCATATTCTGGATAGTTCTGTGACTCCGAGATTAAGAACCAGGGCCAAGTTGCAGTGCGTCTACACTGTTGACATCAGTGGAGCAGGAAGCCTTTCCTGTGCTCTGTACGAAGACTTTCGGAGTGGTATGTGCACTTCAGGAGCGAGAGAGGGATGAACTGAGAAAGAAAGGTCTGTGTATACATCCTAGTAAAGAAAGATATTCTTTAACATTCCATGTGTTGAGCCAATGTCATCAGCTCTCTGACTACCTCTATGGATGTTTGTGCAGGAGATCATCAACTCAGAATGACACTGTTACAATCACATCTAATAACAACTGACTCTGACATGAACTCTGGTGCCCCCTATTTGAACACTTCCCCATGGTGGGGAGGTCTAGTGGCGCTTAGAGAAAGGATAAGCAGGCTACCAAGAAGAGACCTGATAGGCTGTGACCATACGGTGGGGGAGGATGTCCCCTTCTGTCACAGACCTAGGGGAGGGGAATAGGGTGAAAGAGGGAAGGAGGGAGGAATGGGAGGATACAAGTGAAGGGATAACAATTGAGATGTAATATGAATAAATTAATAAAAAAATTAATTAAAAAACAACAACAACAGATTAGAGGAGGCAGGACAAGGGGCAAGGGAATGTAGTGGAAACACGGATACATATGGCGGCAAAGAAAAGCAAAATATAAAGAGTACCTCTTCTTTCCCACAATCATATAATGTTATACATGGGGACAAGAAAATGCTGGTTCCCTCCTCTAGGCACAATGTCTGAAAACACAAATGTCAGCACAAATGGTTAACAGCTATGGCAGTCTCTATCCTTGGAGAAGTGTGAATAATTTAATCTTGTCTGCAAATAAATGTGGCCTTGGCTTTAGTTCTGAGGAGTCTTCCCAGTGTCAAGCCTGATTGGGGGTTGTTTGCCTGATCCTTGATTCCCTACATAGCTTAATGCATTCAGATGGGATTTGGTTTGAACATACCTGATAAGCCATCAGGGATACCTAGGGTAGGGGTCTTTGCATCACCCTGTGTTCAGCAGCCTGGGGACTGTGAGCAGTTATATGGGCAAGGGGAGTGCTAATTCTCTATGTATAATGGAGTAAAAATTTCTAAAGACGAGGTTGGAGTAGATTTGCTTGGTTGGCAATACTCCACTCATCCATTTCAGAAATGCAGTGTGTCTGGAATCCATGGAGACAAGTCCTATGCTCGTCCCCTCCCTGGACTACTTCCAGTATGTCTGTAAATACACGCACGCACACACACACACACACACACACACACACACACACACACACACACAGATACACACACACACATACACACACACACACACACACACACACACACACACACACACACACTATGATAAATCATAATTATGAGTACTTCTAAGTCCCAGGAAATTATTGTATCTGAGTGCACTTTTTGGGTCCTCACAAAGTTAGTTTCAGAAGCAAATGCTGGTTTGTAAGCACAGATGTGCGAACTCACAACCTCACCCCTAAATTTTCTTGAATGCATATGTGCGTCCATCCAGATCAAATCTTAATTATGTCACAGGAGTAAATATGTGGGGACAACTTTGATCTCATTGCTTACCTGCTTTTGAGTGGTATTAAAATTTTCTAGCAGTAAACTCTCTGTCATCTCTTTGTTTTGGAAGTTGTTTGCCTGCATTTCCTACTTCAGTAATAAATTTATTCCTTCTGAAGTCTCTGATGAGTTGAAGACTAGATAGTTGTAGTTTCACAGTTAGGCTTAAGTTGATTAGGACTAAAGAAAACATTTTAAGGTCTAGAAAGATGTTTTGTAAGGTGATTAATATAAGATATGACAGAGAATGATTTAGGCCTAAAATTTTAGACTCACTTATATAGGCTAGATAGTATTTTCTTCAAGGTTGCCAAATACAAATGAGATAAACATTCTGAATGTAACTTTTATATATGACTTTCCTCATTGTTTCATAGCTGTTCCAACTGTACGGAGTTTATTATAAATAAAGTCCATAAGCAAAATGAAAAACATTTAAAAATATTAAGAATATTAAAAATTTTAAATTCTCATAATTTCAGTTTTACCCATATTAAACAAGCAAAGAAAATTACAAAAGGGGAAACTGGCTTACAATGATTAAAAAAAGTAAAATTGGAAGCCAGTTATAGAAGTACATAATTATAGTGAAATTAGATACTATGCATTATAATTTATTTTAATCCTTGGAAATATCTTAAAGATGTATATTGAGTCAAGTATATAATATATCTAATTTTAATAGCAATTGGATTTTAAAGCTGTAATTATACTTTAAAAGGGAGATATTGTAATTTCTGTAAGTATGTTTGCTTAGTCATAATTTTTGGTTATACTAACCACATCATAGAACTATTTAAATAAAATATACAAGTTTTATGATTTCTTACATATGCACATATTAGACAAAATAGAACTATCTTTTGTAAGAAACACCCCAAATTACTCTAAATACCAAGTTGGAAGTTGAAGTAGGGTTTTTTTAATCTCCCAGTGTTGGGAGATAGAGTTTAAGATTCATAGAGAATGCATAATACAAAATAATAAAATACGACTTTCTGATTTCTTCTAATTTACTTTAAAAAGATCAGATAATGCTCCCACATTTAGCCAAAATATGTATACCCATAAGCTGGGTAAGTGAACCAATAAGTCATCACTTCCAGCAGGAATTCCAAGGTGGTAGAAAGCAGAGTAAGATGTACAGAGTACAACGGAGAACATAGGCATAGTGACGCACTATGCCCCAGCTCCTGATTGGTGGAGACAGACAACCCTCTAGGGTTGAAGGTCATCTTTTGCTATGTATGTAGTGAGCTGAGACCTGAGGTGATTCTAGGATACATGAGGTCCTGTGTCCAAAGAAGTAGCTGGATGCGGTAGGTGGTGGAGGATCACAGCTGGGCTGAAGACTGAGGAGACCACATCTCAAAACCAAACAGGAAGAGGAAATACAGTCTGTACTGCAGGAGACGACATCTGTGGAGGCGTGGCTTTTGGACACAGGCACAGTTTTCTATGTGGTCTGAGGCAGATTACACGTTAGCAAGTTGGTTTCGAAGAGGCAAGTGTCCTAGTTGGCTTTAAGTTGCTGTGATAAATACTGTGGCCAAATATAATTTAGGAAGGAAAGGGCTCATCTGGCTTCCATGCTATAGTCTGTCACCGAGGGAGGTCAGCGCAGAAACCAGATCTAAATCAGGAACCACGGAGGAACACTGCTTATTGGTTTGCTTTTTATGGTTTGTTCACTTGCTTCTTATGCAACCCAGGACCAGCTGCCCAGAGATGGCGGTGTCCACAGTTGGTCAGGCTCTCTGACATCAATTAATGAAGAGAATTTCCCCACAGACATTCTCACAGGCCAGTGTCATGGAGGCAGTTCTTCAGTTGAGGTTCCAGTTTTTCTAGCTGGCTCTATTCAAATGAACAAAAATTAAAAATCACAATAAGCAACTGCCCAGGAGAAATTTCAAAAGCAGAAGTGAGTAGAGTGGGTGTTTTGTTTTGTTTTCTCTTTTCACACTTGGCCATCTCCTCAACTTGGGATGCCATTTTTATTAATTAAATTAGTTCAAATTATATATATATGTTACACATCGGTTACTCTTACCCTGTCCTCTTTTAACTGCACCTCAAGTCCTGTCTACCTAGCAGGTCCCTGTAGATCTACCTCCCCCCCCCCTGCATTTCTGGCTATTCGTTTAGTTTTGTCACTTTTTGAGTTTAGCCTGGATAGTGTGTGAATGGCAATAGGCTTAAAGCTACTCATTGGAGCCTTCTTGGTTTAGCAGTGGATACACAACTGAAAACAATGGCATTCTCTCTATGGGGATCTATGGAAGTCAGTACGTCATCAGTAAAGGAGTAGGGCCCCGTGATTCCCCCATCCCCCATGTATGACTGATTGTTGATAGGGCCTGACATAGGCAGGTTCCATGCAAATCACTGCAGCCGCTGTGAGTTCACGATGGCAATGATCATACTGCGTTTAGAGCATGAACTTTTGTAGCCCTTCTGCCTCTTTTACTGTTATAGCTTTCTCACCCACTCTTCCATAATGATCTTTGAGCATCAGAGAGGCTAGTATAAATGTCTTGTTTAGGTCTACGTCTTCAAGCCTCATTTATTTTCAGCATCTTGGGCAGCTATGAACATCTGTATTCATTCGTAACTATTCATTTCCAAAGAGAGGCTTTTATGATCAAAGCTGAGTGTAGCTTTGTCTACAAGTGTAATAATAAATATTTGAAGGGTAGTTTAATGCTATTTCAGTTTAATTAAACAATGGTAATAAGCTCAGCCTTGGAACTGTGACTTTTCTAGGTGTGAGTTGTTTCCCAGAATTACAGTACTAAGCATGAATTCTCTCCTGTGGGAGCAGGCTTCAAATCCAGTACGTTGGCTGGCCCCATAACAGATGTTGCTACTGTTGCCCAGAGTGCACACCTGGCAGGGAAGGTCAGGTTTGTACTTGATAGGATTCACAGCTGGGTAAGACTGTTGATGACTGGCTTAGATTCCCTTTGTGCTTTCTGGAGCTTTAAAAGCCAAGCAAGAAGATTTCAGGTCAATTCAAGCTTGCTTTATCTAGATCTTCAAACTGAGGTATGTGATATCTTCAGAAAAGGTGGCTTATTTTCTAATTCTGGTGAGAACTCAGAAACTACCACCACTATGATGGCATATAGGAACATCTCAACCTGTAGTATTGCTGTGCCCTTTGGAAAGCAACTTGATGCGTTCTTAGAAAATTGGCAATAGCTCCACCCCATGACCCAGCTGTCTCACTCCTGGAAATATACCCAAAAGGTGCTCCACCTTACCACAAGGACACTTGCTCAACTCTACTCATTGTAGCCTTCTTCATAATAGCCCAAATCTGGAAACAACCTATATATTCCTCAACTGAAGAACGGATAAAGAAACTGTGGTATGTTTACAGAGTGGAATACTATTCTGCTTTCAAAAGCAAGGAATACATGAAATTTGTAGGCAGATGGATTGAACTAGAAAAGATCGCCCTAAGTGAGGTAATCTAGACCCAGAAAGACACACATAGTATGTATTCACTTGTATGTGAACTTTAATGATATAGTATAGGATAAACATATTACAATGCACAGTCCTGAAGAAGATAAACTACAAAGAGGACCCACAATCAGGCTTCTGGGAGTATTTGACAAGAATTCCAGCTGACACTCTTAGTAGCAAGGGCCATGGAGACTGAAGAGGACACCCTCTAACCAGACAGGACTCCTAGTGGAGGGAGGGGAACAACAACCCACCCACAAACACTTCAACCCAAAATTTAGCAAAATGGTAAGCTAAATATACTTCTTTCTTTAGGCTCTCTGGCCTCTGGAGTTTTATTATAACAACAAAGAATAAATGAATACAATACAGAGATAAAATAATTACGGAGAAAATGTTTAAAAAAAAAGAAAACTCTGACTCAGTTACTGAAATGTCCGTGAATTTATAAATAATTAGATGAATTCAAGAAGTATTTAAAGATTAGACTATAGATCATATCTTCATTAAATAAATAATTAAGAGAACAAATAAATTACAAAGAATTAAATAACAACGGTTCAGCCACATTGTACCTGCATCAAATAAATAAACAAACATATAAATAAATAATAAATAAATGAAACTCTCAATGGGAAAAAAAGAGAACTAAAAAGACCTTGCATGAACTTCCCTGACCAACAACCCATAGAAAAATGTACCCCATATGGCACAGAAAGTTTTGTTTAGTGACCCATTGTAGCTCAGAGTAGTGTCTTCTATCCATACAAGGTGTCAGTCTTTCATTTTGCTCTTTGGGTTTTTAACTGGGTGTGTACAAGATAGTATGTTTCTACATGGCTTTTCCATGCACCATTCATTTTAGTTGACTGTTCTCCACCCCTTTCTGCTTAAAGTGTTGCCCCCAGTGCTTCCCCCCTCTACTTTCTTATTATCTGTGTCCTAGTGCTCAACTAAATGAAAGCATCCCTTCCATGTTACCTTCTTAGTTTCCTGGATTCCATAGGTGCTCCAGGTTAAACAAGCAAAATTAAAGAGTCAAAGCTAAGGTCCCTGTATGAGCAAGAACATGTGGTATTTGTCTTTCTGAGTTGCCTAAATTAGTATAATTTTTTCCAGTTCTCCCCATTTACCTGCTAATTTCTTCCTTAGTTTCTAGAATTTAATCTATGGGCACTGTATTTACATCATTTCCCTTCTCTTTCCCCTCCTCCATTGGTGTCCCATGTCCTCCCATTCCCTCTCAAACTCATGGCCTCTTTTTGTATATATGTTATTCTTACGTAGATATGAATATACATACATATAAGAATGAAATATAACATCTGCGTGTATTAGTTTTGCTTGTACATATGATTTCAGGACTGACCACTTGGTATTAGATACTGAAATGGGGATCTCGTTCATGGGGAGGAATATCTCTCCTTCCTTCAACAGCCATCAATTGCCTGTTGCTTTTCCTTCACCAAAGGGTGAGATCTGAAGATCTCCCCCATTTGTGTTGGTGTGTCAACCAATGTTGTCATTTTTCGGGTCATGTTTCGGCAGCCACATTATTGAGATTTCATGAGTGCATATACGAAAGATTCAGTCTTGCAACAGATGTTGTCCTGGTTCTCTGGCTTGTTGGCTTAGTTTATTAACAATTAAACTTTATTATACAACCCAACTAGCATATACAAGAAGGAAAAAAAGGTTAAAGGGACAGAAGATTAAAACCTCCTGGAATCCGTTCGGCAGGACGGGTCCTTAGGTGTCTCAGTCCCACGAGCTGGTCCGGTCCTTTCCTCTCTCTTCGCGCCTTCTTCCTCTCTCCTCCTACCTCTTCCCAGTCATATGCAAAGGGCGGTCCCTTCTCCCTTCGAGGGTCAATTAGGAAAACAATAGCCACGGTGGGGTTCCTAGGTAGGCTTCCTGAATTCCAAGCCCAGGAAGGCTCCAAACAGTCTCTCACAAGGTATTCATGGTGTGCCTCAAGGGTAAAGCCCGCCAAGACTGCTTCCACCTGAGACAAAGCTTAATCTTTCCTATACTGGCTCTTACAGCCCTTCACTGCCATCTTTCAGGTGCCTCCTGAACCTTTGAGGTGTAGGAGTGTGTTGTAGATGTTTGAGGCCGAGAACATCATGGTCAGTTGTTCTCTGCTTTTTACCAGTTGTAGACTTCTGGAATGGACTCGGTTGAAAACGGAAGCTTCTTCAATGAGGAAAGGAATGAGAACAGCACTTATCTGCAAGTTCCACTTTTCTTTGGAGCCAATTAAATTCTGTGTTATATATGTAGTAGGTGTAATATAGTATTATTGTTCTTTGAATATTTTCCTAACCAGTTCAGAGCATGCACCGTGCTTTCATTACTCAGATCTAGACTGCTTCCATTTCTTAGCTACTGTGAGTATGGGTGTGTGGACATACTTTACGTGCTCACTCAGGAGTGGTATAGCTGAGTCATAGGGCAGTTTTATTTCTAGGATTCCTCGGAACCTCTAGACTGATTTGCCAAGTAGTTGCTCTAGTTTATACTCCCACAAAGAGTGTATAAGGGCGTCTTATTCATCACATACAGCCAGCATTTGTTGTCATTTATATTCTTGGTGATGGCCATTCTAACTGGGGTGAGTTGGAATCGTAAAGTTGTTTAAAATCTGTGTTGTCCTGATGGCCAAGGATGTGGAGCACTTCTTAAAAAGTATTTCCTACCCATTAAAGGGATACTGAAAAATCAAAACATAAACTGAATAACCCTGAACATTTCATAAAACAAATAGCCCCCACAATTTATTACAACATAGTAATATTTGGAGAGTTCCAAACCTAGTTACCACCAATGATCACACACAGACAGATCATACATACAAAAATAAACAGAAATAATAGAGTTAAATGACACCATAAGCCAGATGGTTCTAAAAGACACCTATGGAATATCCCACCCAAATGCTACAGAATATACAGAACTTTCTTCAAAATAGACTACATATTAGGGCAAAAATGAAATAGAAAAATTAAAGTAACCTCTTCCTTCCTGTCTCACCACCATGGAATAAAGATGGATATCAATATGAGAAACTATAGAAAGCACAGAAATTTATCTAGATTAAACAATAAACTGTTGAACAATGAATGGGGTCACTAAAGAAACTTTAAGGAAAACAGAAGTCTGTGGTATACAATGCAGGCAGTCCTCCAAGGAACATTTATATTGTATAGTGCTTACATAAAAAAATAAATGTAAAGATCTCAAATAGCTAGCTTAATTATACTCTTAAGACCTTGGAAACATAATAACAAATTAAATCCAAAAGGCAGTTGATGGGGAGAGAATGCCCTGCCGAGCAAGGCAGCCACAGACAACAGACAACAGTGGGGTCCCGGTAACAATGTGTTTATAGATGCTGAAGTGTGAATTTCAGATGTAATATAATACTTCTATTTATTCAATATATTTTCTAATCCCTTAAGAAAAACCTCTTTTTTTTTAAAGCTATGGCAAAGGGACGGTTGGCTCCTGAGTAGACTTCTATCCACTCTTGAACAGAGCTGTTGACAAGGGTAAGGAAGGATCAATTACTCTGGAAACAAAAGCTCAATCCCAGATAGCACAAAGCACACGGAGAGCAACATCCAGATGCTCGAAGCCAAGATGAAAAGCACATTGTTCCTGTATAAAGGATACAAAGGATGCTCAGGAGAGAATACCAGCCCCTTAAACTGTCGTGGCCAGTGTCTGTACGACTGAGAAAAATCAAAGATGAAGCTGAGCCGGTAGGGCACATACATCTGTCTTGAGATTTATTTTTTTTGGAAACCTGCAGCAATAACTACTGTCTATAAACATGTCTAAACAAGACACCACTGGAAACAGCACTACCTTCATTTCCAAAGAAAATTATTCTAAGACTAAAGCAAGATGTTGTCAGAAAGGATGCACCGAGGAAAGTGGAATAATCTGGGACCGTTCTTATCTTCAAACAGTAAGCTTAAATACCAAATCCACAGCATCCAGTTACTTTGGGAAGAAGTGAAAAATGTTTAAATATGAGTCAGCTGGGCGGAGTTGTGAAGACATGTGCCTAAATGCACAGCTGCTATATGTGTAGTGAGATTCCGGCTTGCAGTATGGTCTTACAGCCTGCTCCTCTAACCATGGTGCTATTTTTAAACCACTGTTCCTTCTAATTTTCATGCTAATACTATTCTTTGTCTCTAGGGGAAGTTGCTTCCTCTACAAAGCTAGGAGGAGGCTTTAAAACTATTTATCAAACCATTATGTGAATCTGACATATTGGAGTCACTAGTATTGCTACAACAGTGTTATCAGCCAGGGTAGGTGAGTTCTACCCATAACCTGGCTGGAGAAACTACCTAATTCTACAAGTGCATGAAACAGCCTTGCCAAAGGATGAATGCTTAGGAATTCTCTCTCTCTCTCTCTCTCTCTCTCTCTCTCTCTTTCTCGTGTGTGTGTGTGTGTGTGTGTGTGTGTGTGTGTGTGTGTGTGTGTGTGTGTGTTGGTTACATATTAATTACCATACAAACACAGTTTACCAGGCTTCATCAGATATGCATAACTTAAATAATACAATTTTAAATATGTGTTTGTAAAAATGTCTTTTGGAAGAAATACATCCATCCTATATGACTCACAAAGCAGAGTTCCATTGTCTCAGTTTGTTCATTCTGGGATCTGCCTCCAATACCTTAGTGTTTTGTAGGGGACAAATGCTAGTCAAATACATACTATAGAGAGCACATTCACCCAGGTGAGGTGATCTTTGTTTGTTTATTTATTTATTTATTTTACTGTCTCCAAAATTTTTTTTTACTTTATTAATTTATTCTTGTTACATCTCAATGGTTATCCCATCCCTTGTATCCTCCCATTCTTCCCTCCCTCCCATTTTCCCCTTATTCCCCTCCCCTATGACCGTTCCTGAGGGGGACCTCCTCCCCCTGTATATGTTCATAGGGTATCAAGTCTCTTCTTGGTAACCTGATGTCCTTCCTCTGAGTGCCACCAGGTCTCCCCCTCCAGGGGACATGGTCAAAGGTGAGGCACCAGAGTATGTGAGAAAGTAATATCCCACTCTCCACTCTACTGTGGAGAGTGTTCTGTCCATTGTCTAGATCTGGGTAGGGGTTTAAGGTTTACCGCCTGTATTGTCCTTGGCTGGTGCCTTAAAACATACAGAACAAAGAGATCTTTGTTTATTAAATATGCCTGGGAAACTATCTTGTAAAGATGGCAGTTTTCTCTCTTACCACAGTTACTGTGTGGTAAATAGTGTCCTTTGTCTTTCTATTAGCAAATTTTGAAGACACAGTGTAGGCTGAGTTCTACTTCCAAGGCTACACTAGATATGAGAGACATGCTTTGACAACACAGTCACTTGTACTTTATTCTCATTTTTAAATCCAATTCTAAGCCCTTCTATCCAAGTTAAAGATATCACAAATTCAATACAAATACCAGTAATATATCATATATTAGGTGAAGTATTACATATATGATTCTAGTTTGTGTGTCCAGCATGAAGAAGGTTGTTGGTTTTTTTTTAATTCTTTCATGGAAGTGGAAATGAATTAGCTGGGGGAGGGGGGGTGATTTTTCTCTCTATTCACTGACGTTTTGAAAAGGAACCATTTGTTCCTGGAGATTATGTAAAAAGACAGTGCAGAGAAATGAGACTGACACCAACTTTGCCTGATCCCTGTGGCAAACAGGAACACGTTTAGCCATGAGGGAGCTGGAAAGAGAACACAGCTTTTATCCTTTTACTGTTTGGTTAATATTAGTAATAATTTTGGGGGAATCTATGTGAGGTCTTATAATAAATGCTAGTTTGTACATTAGCTTATATAAGCACCACACCTTAAGTGACGGATGCTTTAAACTCAGATGTGGAATCAGGGTTAGAGATTGATAAACCCAGGATATATATATATATATATATATATATATATATATATATATATATATATATATGTATATATAGAGAGAGTGACTAGTCGAGGAAGTCTCAATCCAGGCCATCTGACTCTCTACTTGAACTTTTCTGAGTGCTCTGTTAAGTCTTCAGAACCAGGATGCTTCATTCTGTATTCTCCTTAGCTAGAATGATTGGTAGTTCTTGTAGGAAACTAACTTTGTTACATTAAAATTAATTTACTTGGGTAAGAAGTCTCAGACTCCTTGCAGGTTAAGGTCGGAAGGTTTGGCTTTGGCTGTGTTGTAGGGTGGAGGCCAAAAAATTTGAAATTATAAAGAGGCAGGTATGGCAATTCTTTCCTCCTATTTTCTATTTTAGCCTAAAGGATGAACGGAATAGTGGAGAGAAAACTGAGATTAGAATAAGATAACCTTAAGGAATAAGGTTGAATGACTCAGTATGTTAATAGTCGGGTGTACAATGAACCACTTATTCCCATGGGGTCTTATAGGATACAGACCCAAGGATACAGAGTCAAGAACACTTGAGGCTGTTGACAGTTTCACAGTCATGAGGAGACCTAAGCACTAGTGTAGGGCTGGACAATAGGTACAGATGAGGGGCAGCTTGTGTGCGCCTGGAATGTGGCTAAGCTGGACCTTACATCCCTCTTTTGACAGGCCGATTGAACCAACTGTAGACAGATGATAGGGTGACGCATTACTATTCTTTCCCACAGGAAGCTCCATTTTCCTGCACCCTAAGCATTCGGAGTTTTAAAGCCCCTCTCTTCCATGATGCATAGCACGGCGGGCTCTCTAACCACACGGTAGCCCTGCCTAAACCCTGTCTTGTCACCCAGTTCAGGGACTTTCTCCAAACCCACTAATGAGTCTGAATCACAATAAAGTGAGGGATTGTTACCTCACATCCCTTTCCTGTCAGTATTTTAATGCAAAGAGGGAATTCTGACATTTTGATTAATGATCTGTCTTGTTCTCCCCACCCCCCCCAAAAGATAAGGTGGCAATCAAAGAAGAGTTTTTCTGGTCTCTGTCATCTCTCTGTGTGTGTCTCTGCTTCTCTGTCTCTGTCTGTCTCTCTGTCTCTGTCTCTCTGTCTCTGTCTCTCTGTCTCTGTCTCTCTCTGTCTCTCTCTTTGTCTCTGTCTCTGTCTCTGTCTCTGTCTCTGTCTCTGTCTCTCTCTCTCTCTCTCTCTCTCTCTCTCACACACACACACACACACACACACACTCCAGCTTCCTGAGCCCTTCTCTGAAATTTAGATGCAGTACACCCATGATGAGACTTAGGCAGATGAATTTCCGATAAATGCTCCCGGAAGACAAGTGCAGGTGCACATAGGCAAGAATCTGGAGAAAGTGCCTTATATTAACTTATTTATTTTCTCTTCCGGAAAGAAGCAACTGTTTATCTAGCCTAAACAAATTTTCTACATTTTGCCAGCCTCATACTCCTTTCAATACCCCCAATTCATAAATTCTCAATATAAATTTACATGTGAAAGAACCATCCACCTACTCACTCCCAGGGACCCTCTCTAAACTTGGAAACATTTCAGTGTTTGCATTTGAATCTCTATCGGGACTTTTTCTCTCCCTATTCCTAGCTTTAAAGTTCCCACTCAGACCTAATTCTAAATCATTTTCCTGAGTCAGATATTTTGCTATTGATGGAAAACCTTGGACTTCATTTTCTCTTTTCCCTTTATCTTCCTCATTTCCTCTCCTCTCCCTCCTTTCCTTCTTTATTTTGTATTTTTTTTTCTTTCCTTAATGGCCTCATTAATTCTAACATCTATCTGTCCTGGTTAAGATAAAGTCACAGATGGCCCTGTTTACCATAAAGTGTAATTAGGTGATGCTAATATGAGCTTTGGAATTATTACATGAAAGCACTTTGCATATAATTTTGGACCTTAGACCTCAGCAACCCAACCATGGCCACACGTGCATCTTGGGGTTGATGTCTGAGGATGGTTAAATGGCCTTCTATGACTCAAAGTGCCGGGATTTTGTTTTGTAATGAGCCCTCTGGATCTTTCATTTCAGATTTCTTTCTTCTTGCAAATACATAAAGGAAGCATCCTATTACTCCTCATCCAAATCTCAATAAGATGAGGTTGTGCTGAGCTTCCCTGTTTTAAAGGCAGCAGTGAGGTCTTGGTTTTAGGGGTACCTAGTGAAAAATATAGTATTACTAATGTTATTGGGGTCAGGGTCTGGTGACCCCCAAAAGTAGGCTTAGCTCCCATTCCTCAATAGACCAATTAAATAGACAAAGTAGGCTCTAAAAGCAGAAAAAGGGGACTTTTCTCAATGTGGGAGAACTGGAAGGAGGAACCAAGAGGTACAATGGCCATTCCCAGATTTATCTTCTGCATCCGGACATGGCTACGGATGTTTGAGCAGAAGGCCGGGCCTCTTTATAACTCAGCAGTCCAGGCTCAGTGTGGTTCCACTGAACATCACTGTCTTCGCTCCAGCTTCTCCTGAAGCACTCTGACAAGTGTCAGAACTCTGAACTCTCTTTCCTGGGGACAGGCCTCTTCTCTGGCTAAGCACCACTTGTTTTCTTCTCCCAGCGTGCAATTCCCTGGGAAACACCCAGCACTTATGATGCACTGTTTCAATTTTCTGACAGCCAAAGGAGAAGAATGTTTCTTCAAAGTTTCTTCATTCCTGCCAGGAAGGGTGCAGCACCATGGCTTAAAACATATGGGACAGGGTTAACTTGTAGCATTTAGTGCCACCTTGTGAAGCACAGCTTGTTGTGAAACCCAACCAGTGGGATCATGTTTAAATACATGCAAACCATTTAGCACTTGATGGGTAACCAAGGAGTGGGGTAGCATTTGTTCTTGTTGTCACCCTTTCCACAGGCCCCAAACATTCTGTGAAAGCTTCTAAACTTCCAAAGAGCAGGCGATACTTGAAACAAAATGGATTCAGCATTTGCTCATGTACCTTACACTTAGATTGGGATGTGAAGAATTTAAACTGCAGAACAAGCAAGTAACTTATATTGCTAATCCCACTATATGGGAATAGCTTTGAGACTGACCGAGACATGAATGTCTATGCATAGACAATGCTTCTTATTGGCTACAGAACCCCTACGAATTGTTATTAGATGCTATTCTTCATATGTCATGAATGAAGATTTACAGATGTCTTTTTTCTGCTCATACAAAGAGCAGAGAACCAGCCTTAATTGTCCTGTGCATCATGAACACCATATAAATTTATAATTTTAGTACTGCATAATGTTTGTGAGAAATTATATGTTTTCTGAACAAAACAACTGGACACTGACATTGGATCAGACCTGACAGGATTCATTCCTCTCAGCATACTGGACACTGATACCTGCATCCTTCATGTTCCAGCACCAAGTGCTTCAGTTGCTGTTCCTCATCAGAACAAGGCAGATCCCAGGACACCTTCAAAGAAAGCTTCTGATCCCAGTTGGTCCAGCATTTCAGACTATGCCCCACAGGACTTTGAATAAGCCTGGAACTTCTCAACATTTAGAAACTGGACCACAGATGCTAGTCCTAGCTTGGTTACCAATTTCCCCAATTTTGTTTGGGCCCCTACACAGGTATTATTTGACCCAAGTCAATTGGAAGAAACCTTAAGAGAATGACACCCCATCTCCCTTAAGGAGGTTTGGGTAAGCTTTTGGTTGCTTTCTTGGGCTATAGAGGGTTATATTCAATGGGAGGTGGTTATAAGTTATTATTGGTCTTATCTAGAGAGAAAACAAGTTGGACTCAGGAATGTCTCTCTTTTCCTTTATCTTCCGTTCTTTGGTTTGGAGATAGGAGTTGAAAAGAAAGAAGGGAGGATATAGAAATATATAGGGAAGATAGAACAAAAAGTAGATTAGTGCGTCTACTCCTCAACTTAAGGCTTTAATTGTTACTCACAAGGTTATTTTTAATTCACTGGTATAGAATTTTGTATATAGATGCAAAATAAGTTTAATTTTAGATACATTGGTATAAAATTCAAGTTTAAGATTATTCTTCACACATTATATATATTTCTACTCTAATAAGTGGTTTCATACCCATAGAACTCAATTATAATACAAGGTTTACTTCTATTACTTGCAAAGTGCTATTGCAGGCTGTTTAGGATCAGTAAGTTAATTGTTGATCAAATCATGGTCATATCAATTATTAGTCTAATTTTATTACACTTAGATTTGAAAGCATGTAGTCATACGGAAAATGTAAAAGAAGATGGAAAATGTTTTGTATGTCATTCTTGTAGGTCATACCAGCAGCAAAAGCTGGTGTTAAAGGAAATTCATCAAGGAGTAACTTATAATTAGTTGTGGGGTCAATTAACCCATTCATTCATCTTCCTGTTATAGAGCTTTCCTGTTCTCAGCCCTTCATTTTCTCCATTTATTCTTTCATGGGTCAGGTATATATGAGTTCAATTCCTTTGGAAATTCAGCCAAAGAGCATAAACCCTTCTTTTATTGACAGGTAAATAGCATTGCTGCCCAGAGGAAATAGCAGGTTACTGAGTTTCCCCAGGTAACTCCTGAGAAGCCTTTGTCACTGGGTGTGGATTGCATCTGTCTGGCTGACACAGCTGGGATAAAGTGACAGCTTTTTTAATGACTCCCTTTTAAATAATGTTTGCAAGCCTCAAGAACTAACGATTTAGCTATCAATCAAGTATGTGCTCCTCACTTGTGTACTTTGCATTTCCCAGATGGCTGCAGCCAGCACACTTGTTAGTGCTTATGAGTGTGATACAATCTAAAGGGATAGAGCAAGCCAAGTCTGCATTCAAGAACAGGTGTTGTTCCGTGTTCTTGGAAACAGGGAAATAGCTTGACTGAGCAAATCTTTATGACTGGCCTACTCTGTGCAAGACAGGATGCTGAACATAAACAGTCAATGGCAGAAAGGCAGCCATGCACTCAGCATAAATATTCAGTAGTTCAAGAACAGTCTCAGCCTTAAACAAGTGTATGCATAAACAACTCAGTAGGTTTTGTGTTTGTGTCAATGTATATATATATATATATATATATATATATATATATATATATATAATTGTATATATATGTATACATATGTGTATATATATAAGCATATATGTAACAATAATAATTTTAAGAATAAGAGGTCAAGAGTTTGAGATGGAGTTGGAGTACAAGAGGAGTTAGCGAGGTGGTACAAATGATATTACATTGCTCATGTATGAAGTTCTCCTGATTAAGAAAGTCACAAAATGAGTCATATTTTGTGAAATTTTCCTCTTGCATTGATTTTTCTCCCTCTCATCCAGGACAGCCTAGAGCTCTGTGGCTGCTTCATCCTTTCTGAGAAGGACTGTGATGTTCTCTTAATATGTCCCATGAACCGTCTCTGGCCACTGTCTCCCAAATCATAAGCCAATGTGTCTAAACACAGAGAGCCCTGGAAGGCAAATTGAGAGGAGGAGAGGGCTGAAGGGGTTCCTTGTGAGCTTGGCTGCACATGACCAGTAAGGGTGGTGTCTACTACACCAGCCCAGTCTTTGTTCTGTGTCCTGAGCCCAGGAAGCTCAGCTTTGCAGCTTTTAACAGGGTCTGAAACCCACAGTTTAATATAAATTTCTCATCCCACCCTATGGGGCAGTGTGGAGTGCTGCTGGAGAGGCTGAATATCCACAGAGCCAACTGTGCTAGGTCTTTTATGACAGACTCTCTTTCTCAGTGGGGTTCTCTTCTCCGGATCTGGGTACCCCCTAGATCTCCTAAGGAGCATCACATAGCCAGCAGTGAAGATTATAGCCTTGACCGTTTTCTGATAGATTCTGTTCAGCAAGCACCTGGGGATTCCTATAAATACCCCACCCTATGCTAAGGAGATCTTAGCCTTTAGCAAATGACCTTTGATCTTCGTGGGAGTTCTTCCCCTACCCACAGGATAATTAAGTACCGTGTTTTCCTTCTTGTGACAGGACCCCATGTTACTGCATGTGAATGATGCACTATAGCACTGCATGTAAATCAAGCATCCCTGGCACCTCTAAACCCTATTGAATCAGACACATTCACCCTCAAACCCCTCCACGCTGCCCAAGGTTTATAAATAAAGGTTGGCTGGCTTGCCTTCTCACTCCATCTCTCCGTTGTGATCATCTGAGACTCCATTTATCCTAGGGCAGTAGTGCACTGAATGCCTGGAGCTTGACTGCCAATCAAGGCCATCATGGCAGCCGCTGAAGTCCTCTCTATTGTGATAAGATCAAGGCTGACTACTGGTAAGGCACCTGTCGGACCAGACCTGCCTTTCAGGGTGTCTCCCTGCATTCACTGCAGTGTTTAGCACAGCAGCTTAGCCAAGGACCAGGCCTGCCTTTCAGGGAGTCTGCCCGCGTCCTCTGCAGTGTTTAGCACAGCAGTTTAGCCAAGGGCTGTGACACTTTTGCTAGCACCATGGTCTTGTGGAGCTCCAAGTCTGCACTGTCATCTGATACCAGCCATTTCATTCTAAAAGAGCTAAATGTAACACTCCATGAAAAACTCTTTCCACACCCTGGCCTAGCAACTGGGGACTCACCTTAAAGTGCTTTAGCAAATCCTGAGAGAAACAGGACCTTTGGTCTTTCGGTCTGCCTGTTCTGCACTGGAAGCAAGCAGCACCTGGACCAAACCACCAGACATGGAAGCCAGGCTGACAGCTGGACATTGAATGACCGGGCAGACGTAATCTTTTTAAGTCTCAGAAAGAAAGAAAGAGAGAGAGAGAGAGAGAGAGAGAGAGAGAGAGAGAGAGAGAGAGAGAGAGAAAGAAGAGAAGAGAAGAGAAGAAAAGAAAAGAAAAGAAAGAATTCTGTGGGTTCCGGAGAGGCATAGAAGTTCCTTCTTGGATCCCTGTAGGCTGGAGAGGATAGGACGGGCCTGCTAGAGACCTAGGAAGGAGATGTTCCAGCCACTGGTGTTTGCAGAGGAGCTGCCAAGAATGCCAGTGAATCCTCAAAGGAGCTTGTGTACAACTTCAAATTGATTTTTTGCACAGGGAGAGGTATAGATCAGTTTTCTTTTTCTTTATGAGGAAATCAAGGTTTTCTGCACATTTGCTCAAGAACTATCTTTCCTCTAATGTGTATTTTGGGTGCTTTGACTGAGAATTTGATATCTGTGACTGTGTAGGCTTATTTCTGCTTTCTTTATACTTCATTACCTCTGGTTGGTTTGTTTTAGTTCTTTGGGACAGTGTCTTAGGCAGCCCAGGCTGCCCTTGAATCCCATATGCAGCGGAGGCTGGCTTCGAACTCCTGGCCCTCCTGTTGTTGTCTCATGAATGCTGGGATTACAGGTATGAAGCACCATGAACTTTGACATAAGCCCAGAATCCTTGAAAATGGTTCAGGAGAATGAAAGAGAATGTTCAAGAACTTTCTGGAAAGGAAACCAGTATCTCAGGAGCTAAAAGCAAGATTGTCAACTGAGGAAATGGGGAGATGGCTCATCTGGTAAAGCACGTGTGTGAGGAAATGAGTATGGCTCCCAAGGACGCACACTAAGTCACACACGCAGGCCCATGCCTGTAATCTGTGTTTTTCTATGGTGTGGTGAAAGACGGGCACAGGAAAATCTCCAGCATCAAACAACTGGGGACCTTGCCTCAAACAAAGACAGTCAGGGACTGATACCGGGGCTGCCCTCTGACTTACACACACACACATTCATACTTGCCACCATTGGGGTGAATGCAAATCAAAACTACATTGAAACCCCCTCATCTCTGTCAGAGGCTGTGAGCCAGAGAACACAGAGGGCTAGTGAGGGTGCACGAGAAAAGCATTGCTTGTGTGCTGTCGGGAAGAGTGGAAACAGTCCAGCTACGGCATCGACCGCAATGAGGATTTTTTCTTTAAAAAAAAAAAAACTAAAAATAAAACTACCATATGATCAAGCTTTGCCACTTTGGGTACATGTGTGAAGGGATCCATGCCAGCAAGCAGCAAGAATACCTGTACACTCATGTTTCCTGCAGCACTGCTTATAATGGTAGAGTTATCCAATTTCCCTGGGGACTGATGAACCGGTGTAAAAAATGTGACATTTGTGCATTGTCCGGGATAGCATCAAGGACATGATGTCAATTGCCAGAAAATGTGTGAAGTGGGTACCATGTCAAATGGAGTAAACCAAACTCTGAAAGACAAAGACAAATATATTTTATATTTTTCTCATGTAAGGAATCTCTCTGTCTGTCTCTGTCTCTGTCTCTGTCTCTGTCTCTGTCTCTGTCTCTGTCTCTCTCTCTCTCTCTCTCTCTCTCTCTCTCTCTCTCCTTCTCTCTCTCCCTCTCTCTTTCTCCCTCCATGTCTCTCTCTCTCTCTCTGTGTATGTGTGTGTGTGTGATAAAGTGGGAATGGTGAAGATGTTTATAGTTTTCTATCTTCGAGGATATATTTATTTAATTTATTTATATATCTACTTATTCTTGTTTTTTAGGCAACCATTCTACCACTGAGCTGTATGCCCATCCATTGGTCTTTTTGAGACAGTCTTTCTGTCTAGGCAGGACTGGCCTCGGATTCATCTGCCCCCACCTCTGCCCCCACTAGGCTAATAGGCCTGTGCTGCTGCTGTGTCTGGTTCTTGCTGCCTTTTACAATTTTGTTCCCTAGGGAAATCTCTCTGCTGCTAATTGGAAACACAGGTTAACTGATGTCATTTCTGCTATGTTTTAATTACAAAAGCTTTTTTTTTTTTACAGATACTGAAGTTTACAAACATGACCTGGATTCTAAAAATGAAATATTACATAATAAAAACGGCATATTTCATTTAAACAGAGTTTTTTCCATTCTTGTCTGAAATGGAATTTTTCGTAGAGGAAGGGAGGGAGGGAATGGAAGGCTCTCACTTGTCTGTCACGCTCTCTGATACTGCCATGCTCAGTGGAGTGACACATGTTCAAGTTGGTTGGTTGTTCCTTGGCTAGGTTTGTGTGTTTCAGAGGTCCCCAAGCTGGATCGCCTATGGACGCAAGCCAAGTGCTGACCTACTGACATCCATTTCTCTCTCGGTCTTGGGTTTTGTTACTTCAATTATCTGTTGTCATTTTGACTTTCCTGTATAACTCCCCCTACCCCCTCTGCTGCCCCCCCACCCTAGCAAGGTTTTTAAACATTGCTTTGCCACCATTGTTACTATAGTTCAAAGACCACGGAAAAGCATATCAATCTACTTCCCAATTAGGCACACTGTACTATACATACAGTTAAGCGTTCTTTTAAACATAAAAGTGTTGTAAGTAAGACTTGTTACTTGTTATGTATACCTGCCTAAGTGCTGTGCATGAGTTCATGCGGGACAAATGGGGCAGCACAGGCTAAATTAACTTGATGAGTGTGGGCTTTTATGAAGGGGCTATAGATGACTTCCTGAAAGAGACAGTGCTGAATTAAATATCAGGGCAAGAAAGGGGATTGACGTTTATTAGTTGGGTTGTTGAGTATCCCCCAACGTATTAAGAGCTTGGTCCTCAATACAACACCACCCGAAGGAGCTATGAACCGTTAATGTGTAAGACCCAAGGGAAATCCTTGGGTCACTGAAGGAGCACCCCCAAAGGGATTGTGAAACTGGTCTCTGTCTCTTCCATTCTTTGTTTACTGGCTTGTCAAATTGCTCTCACTGGGGTAAATTGGTTCATCAGAATCATAAAGTGATGAGGCCACTTCATTAGGAAGGTAGTGGCACATGTCTATAACCCTACTGCATGGGAGGTAGAGAAAAAGAACCAGAGGTTCAAGGTCCCAAGCTAGTCAGTGATACAAGAGATCTTGAAAAATAAATAAATAAATAAACAAATAAACAAACAAACAAACAAACCACATGCTACGGAGTAGTTAACAGTGAGTGTACAAGAAGGGGTCAGAGTAGAGAGTAAGGGTGGATGCTGTATGCGGGAGAACTTTTTTTTTTAAGCCTGAGGGCAGATTGCAAATGGGAGAAGTGGCAGGCAACGGAGGCATAAGGCTGCTAAGACATGAGTGGTGTAAAAGTAGGGCATGAGTCAAACAGAGCAGGTGGTGGCTGCCTGAGTCAGTGATGCAGTGATGAAGACAGGGAGACATGGGAGTGACACCACAGGAAGTGGTGTCATCAAACGTTCACTCCCAGTTTGAGGTTACAACCTGGACAGGTTACCAACCCTGCAGAATGAGCTAGTTAGCAGCTTGTTTGAGTGGTTGGTGGTGTGGAAGTCCATGAATTTGAGTTGAGGTAACTTCAAACCTTCAAGGAGCTTTGGAGTTTTAACTTTGATCTGAATCTTCGATTTTCCATTTATGTCCAGTTATATAAAATAAATAATATGCCAAGAACATTCACCAGCACCTTGGGCCTGAGATTTGACCTCCCTTTATAAGATTCCCAAACCCACTACCTGCCCAGGGTGCTGGGCCACTTAGTTGAGTTGTGCTTGCCACCTTGACACAGACTTTGTGGTATGGGTTCTGCCACCCTGCCGCTCTTGTCTTGTTGAACCTTCCTCATGACTCACTCCCGTCGTCTGCCGTCTCTCCTCCATCCACCACCTTACCATATCACTGCCAGAACTTCTGTAGTCAACACCACAATCGGATGACCCACACTCCCAGGCTTTCCCTGGTTCTTGACTTTCTTTTCCTTTGGATCAAGTGAAGTTGCAAATCTGAAAACTACACACCAGATGGCGCCAAAACATTAGATTCCAACACAGCATACCCGCTTTGTGCGTTAAGGGGACTGGGCATCTTTTATACTTGTGAAAATATTATGCACAACTCCAGATAAATTAAGCATTCGTTAAAATTCACACTTTAGCTTTCAAGAACATACTGGGTTTACAGCAAGAGAAAGAGGGGATGGAGAGAGAAAAGAGGAGGGAAGGGAGAGAGAGGAGAGAGAGGAAGAAGAGGGGACAGTGAGATGGAGTGAGACAGAAATGGAGAAGAGGAGAAATAAAGAAAGAAGGGGGTGAAAGGAAGGAAAAGAAAGAGGGGAGAGAAATTTTGTGTAAGGGGAAATCTTCAAAAAATTGTTATTTCAAAATTGGAAACTTGGAGCTGGGTATGATTGTGGACCGTCTTGTAATTCAGCAACCAAGAGCTGGTGGCAAGAGGATCGGAGAAGCATAGCCAGCCTCTGAGTTACACACATGGCCGAAGGTCAGCCTGGGCTGCACAGAGAGCCAGTCACAAACAAGCAAACAAACAAACAAACAAACAAGCAAACCAAAATGGTAACACCAACAAATCCGTACAATAGCTGCATCACCAGGCTAACTGACTGTGGGTAAAAGAATGGTGGATACTGATCTGCGTTGTGTTTCTTCTTTGGGGGACAAAGGGGCAGTGTTGGAGCAAGTGGAGCAGGAGATGAAATTAGGAAAAGAGGCCATGTTAAGAAACAAGGTAAAACTGTTAGTTTCCTGTGTCTAGTTTTGTTGTATTCTGTGAACATAGGTTTGTGATGTCGGCAATTGTAGCATGAGATACAGTTTATAAAGACCCCCATGAGTAAAATTCATTTTCATGGAAGGTGTCATAGCTTTCCACTGTAGGGAATAGAACGTGTCTTGCTGCCCGGCTTATATGAACTCTGACTGCTTCCCTACCCACGGGGAGTCGTCTGAATGCCCACAGCTTCCAAAGTGCTTTGGGTTCACTTAGGCTAAAGGATGCCGTTTATCGTGAAGCTATCTCATTTTATCCCCAAGGGAGTTTCATCGCTTTGTATTTGTGAAAACTGTCAATGTGTCTGTCTCCAAATGCAATTATCTGAACTCAGCAAACCCACACAGAGTGGACCCCTTCCTTGTCTTCAACATCATTTTATTAAGAGCAAATTAGAGTGGAAAAATGATCATCTGAAATGTGTTTTCAATAGATTGCTGTCAGCCTTGCTACCTGTCAAACAGAGAGGCCTGAAGCCTCATAGTGACACATGGATTAGCCCGTCCTTCCCTGCAGCGCGAAAACAAAAGACAATTGGTGATGCATGGGGCAGACGCATCTGAAAACAGAGATATCAACAAAGGAATGTGACAACATGAAAAGACAGAGTGAAGTCTGCTGTCCGCATTTGCGAAGACATTCTGTCTGAATCTGTAACTTCAATATACCAGGAGACAGAAGAAGAGAAAACACACATTAAGTGTAATTGTTCATTGGAACTTCGCTTTAGCAAATGCTGATTTCACGCTCCAAAAGGGGAACAGGTGGGAACAATAGATACCATTGATACCATCACAAAAGTTATTAAGAAAATGCACGTGGAATTAGAATTATTTGATTTTTAAAAAAATATCTGTCATTGAGCACTTGAGTGTTCAAATGTTTCATCTTACTAATCAATCCAAAAATAAAGGCTAAAAGTCACAAAAGAACTGAACATCAAAGGCTCCTCGCTCTGGTCAGCCTGAAGCAGGGCTGGTGAAAGCTGATTGCCCACGGCTTGTTTGGAAAATAAGCACATATTAAAAGTTTGGGGGAAATCATCAAGATAGTCTTAGTTGTGGGGAAACAGCATGGTTTTGTTTGTTTGTTTTCTAACATCACATGTGAATATTCGCATAGCATGCTCTTCTAAGCAGTATGCTTCAATTAAACAGATATGAGGACTTCTCCAATGGGCATTTAATCCTTGTTTCCTGAGGAATTCCATAACAAGTATAAGAATGCAATGCAGAGGTCAGTGAAGGAACGGGACACTTGGGACTATAGGGGCTGTGGCTTAACATCACACGCTAAGCCTGTGCCACTGTGAAGCCAGGCAGAGCTCAGTGGATGAATGCAGAGAGCCACTTTCCACACATCCTCAAGGAGTTTGCTTATTGGGTGTCCAACTGCCACCTCTGTGACAATTCCTTCTCTTGGAGACAGGGTGAATTCTGAAGGAGGAGCAGGTCTTGAAGGCCCACTGTGGCGCTCCTTACACGATGCACACCCACAAAGCCTACTTGAAACACGGACATTTTGTATAGAGGCAATATGTCTTCTAGTTAATGCACTAGGTTTGTTCAGCATATTCTTGTATTGAGGCACAGAAAAACAAGGCAAATGAATGCCAATGTCAGGGGTCCTTTGGCTATGCCAGAGTTCGCATCTGTGAAGCAAGGCATAGGACTCCGTGAGGATCTGAAGAAACTTAAGAGATTGCAAGTCAGTAGTTAGGAGCTGAGGAAAGGGCTCAGTAGGGTAGAACACTTGCTGTGTAAATATGAGGAGCAGAGTCCAAATCCCAGCATCCACATAGCAACAACAGTAAAACAGGCCCAGGCCTGGCTGGTGGAAGTCCTGGGCCTGGGAGACAGAGACGGGAGGATGGTGATTGTTGGCCACAAACCCAGCTCCAGGTTCAAGGGAGACCGTCCCGCAGATGAGTAAGAGGGAGAGTGGAAAAAAACAGGACATTCAATATCCTCCACTGCATGCACACAGGTGCATGTATTATAGTACATAGTGTGCTCACATATCACACATATACATAGAACATGTACAAACATGTGTACAAATATGGAAAAAGCAATTCAGGGCAGTGGATACAACTAAGGAGTATCAATGAAAGTACTGAAATCACAGCTCTGCTGCCAATAGAATTCTGCCTGGAGACTTTATTTGCCCCAGGAGCAGGCTAGGCATGCAAAAAAAAAAAAATGATGTCACACACTTGTTTTCAGTTAATGTCTTTGTGCTTTCTCTATTGATTATATCTCTTGTCGGCAAATGTCTCTGTTCCTCACAGGAATCCGCCTTGATTTCTTATTTTGAGAAGTGTAAACTCACACCCAGAAGCCTCAGTGTGCTCTCTTTTGCTGTAATCATCACTGGCTTTGTTATTAGATTTCCCTAGTCATTGTACCAATAAGTTAGATTGTATTGTTATAACCACATTAACACAGTGTGTTAGATGAGGTTGCTTCCAATAATATGAGACAGTCAATATTTGACTATTCAAACAAGGGTTATTTGCTGTCACTGAGCCCAATACTCTTACAGTGGCTCTCGGTGTAATGGGTGTAAGGATGTTTTTCTTCTGAAAATCCATCTGGGGATGTGATTTTTGCTCACATAGTCATCTCATGGATCCAACATGCGCCATCTCTGGCATTTCTGAGCGTAGTGGATAGAAAAGTGCAAAGGGGAATTGCCTTTGTCTGGAGCGTGATTCTTTCCCTGATGGCCCAGGCATCTTCCGCTTACATCTCAGCAGCTGCATGGTGCCAGATAACCATCCCAGCTTGAAAATCAACTTTTAGTTGGACTCAGAATCAACATTCTGTTTGCATGGAAAAAGAGGCTAAATATTGACAATTGGCAGGCTCTACCCTACACTGACATTTTCCAGACTCCAGGTAGAGTCTAATATGATATTCATTAAAAAAAAAAATGATTCAATAGGCAGGCAAGATGGCTCAGCAGGTCATGGCACTTTCTGCCAAATCTGACATTCTGAATTTGATTCCTGGAACCCATGGTGGAAGGAAAGAACTGCACTTTCTCCCCTCATCTCTACATACATACAAATTCCTTGGTATGCCTCCTGCCTGTCTTAAACAAACAAACAAACAAATAAATAAACCTTTCTAAAAGGGTTAACCATTGGACTGCTAAGGAGATAAAATATCTTGGGAGGACATATAGGCTGATGGAAGAATGGTTTGAATTTCAATTTGGAAATATGGAAAAGTTGTGGTGTTATGTCTTGTTTTGTTTGTTTTTTTGCCCAAAGTCCATTAATATTTTTTTAATTTTAAAAGTGAGGTTGGCTTATTGAAATAAATGAGAAAAAGCACAAAATAAACACTAAAGTGGAGGAATTAATCGCTTACTATTTGAGAACCAAAGATCTCCAGGTGAACTGAATCAATTGCTCCTGTCTGAGCCACGCTTGGTAGGGTAGGGTAGAGCACAGATGGCGCAGGAAAATCCCAGGGGATGCTGCAATCTCTGTGCTTTGGCCATGTGTGGCTTAGATTCTAGCCACACAGGTGTGATGGGGTGTGACACTAAGTCCACTGCTAAACTGAGCACCCCACAGAAATAGCAGCAGCAGGAGGAGCAGCAGCAGCAGCAGCAGCCATATAGGGTAGGGTTGTCTGACTGACATTCAGTCATCACAGCTGTTCTTCTCGGTTGTGGAAAAGGCATCTAACCATAGGGATATGTTCTTGTTCAGTCAAATTCCTGGACAAATTAAAAGGCGCTAGTGATGGAGCTTAGCAAAACGTTCAGGGAATGGTACATTCAAACGGGATGCGTTATCAGCACTGACTACAGCAGAATCAGAATATTTTCCCTGGCCAATTTTCTACTTGTTAAGAAACTTCCCGCCTCCCAGTGACTCCAACAGAACAAAAGGAAGGAGTGGAAAGTGTTTGGGATCTTTTAAAATCAAAAGCACACGCGATAAGTCAGGATTGGAATCCCTTGATCTGCAGCTGCAGGTACCCAAATATCTACCTGTAAGAAACCGAGCCATGTTCTAAAGTATTCCCTGTGATTGTTTTTTTTTTTAACTCAAGTGGAAAAGGTGTGATTTCAAACTGTGTGCACCAGAGACAGCATTCTGACATGTTGGAGTGCTTGCTTGCCTTTTGACACTGGTCTACCTTTGTAATCAACCACGAGTGATGCTCTCAGGAGAGACAAGTGACAGTGTCTGCCTTGGTGAAGAGAGTTAGCACCCATCTCCACACGCAGCCCTGCCTGGGGCACTTCCAAAAGCAACTAGCCGTGACTGCATCCAGCTCCCACATAGGCCCTCAGTTATAGTTGCTTTCAATCCGTGGCTCTCAACCTGGGGGTCACAATCCCTCTGGGGGTCACATATCAGATATATCTGCTTGTCAGATATTTACATTATGATTCATCATAACAGTAGCAAAAATTTCAGTTATGATGCATCAGCAAATAAGAAATAATTGTATGGCTGTGGGGAGGTGGGGGGGGGGTCACTGCAACATGAGGAACTATACTAAGGGGTTGCAGAATTAGGAAGGTTGAGAACCACCCCTCTAAATGGCCTCTGGTAAGTACCAAAGAAACAGTTTCAGTACGATTTCCCTAATTGTTAAAGCTTAGGTAGATTCTAACATGTTCCTTTTATGCCTCCTACATAATTTTCTGTTTGTGCGATATATTGAATTTCGATTGCAATTTTCCTTGATTTTACTTAAGGGACATTTAGTTCTTGATAGCAGCCTTTTCTAAATTGATACATTAGAACTTTTGCTTTCCTTTGCCGTCGATTCCAAGCCTTTAACATGAGTCCGAGTAACGGCTGGTCCTGTGCTTTTTGTGTGTATTTCTGCGGCTCCAGCTTGGCCCCGTTTCTCTGTGCCCCATCCTTCATCACCTTCTGTCCTGCTTTCCTTCCTGCCGCCATCATCAAACACTAACCAAAACCAACTCAGGGCAGGAGACGATTTGTTTTACTTTCAGTCCCAAGCCACAAGCCGTCTTTGAGGGGAGCCAGGGCAGGGACTTCAACAGAAATCTTGAAGCAGAAGAAAACTGTTGCCTCGCTGACTGGTTCAGGTTCATGGTCTGCTAGACTCCTTAGATAGCCCAGAACTCCCTAAGCAGGGAATGGTGCTGCCCACGGTGAGCCGGTTCCTCCTACCTCAATGAACAACAATCAAGAGGACCCTTCACAAACATGCTCAGACCAACCTGGCAAAGACAGTTACTCAGTTAAGGCTCACTTTACCCCCTGGTGATTCAAGGCCAAGCTGGTGACAGTTGACTCTAACCAGGGCACTATGCTACATTCATCTCCTGGATGACTTCCACCTGCTCATCTTTCCTGATGAGCTCCTCATAGCATCTCCTCCATAAAGTCAGTCATTCTCTTGATCCCCAATGTTAAGTGAACACTCTCTTTTTCTTTTCTATCTGGCAATATGGATACATATATTAATTATTCTTCCTGTCTCATCAATAATGTGGTATATCTTTCCTGGGCTCTTTGCTTAGGGGTAATCTTGACAGATTTTGTTCTGTTTGACTAAGAGAATGGCTAAGCAGCAGGTCTGAGGGCTTTCAGCTCCCAGGTCCCCCTCTCTTCTTTTGTGGGATGAGGTGTGTGTGTGTGTGTGTGTGTGTGTGTGTGTGTGTGTGTGTGTGTGTGTACATGTGATGGATATGAGTCATGAAAAGGCCAAGTCTCTAGGTTGGGACAGATGTCCATGGCTGGGTAGTCGCTTGACAGAATGCTGGCTGCTCATGAAGAGACCCTCTCTGTGGATGCAGCTGCCGGTGGGAGGAACTGCTGGCATTAACTCAGGTGCAGGCTGGTGGTTCACGCATGAAAACCCACTCCCTCTCAGCTCCCGAATGCTTGAACAATGTCACAGTGGCCCTTTGCTGGGAATGTTTTGTGTTCCCCGTGCCTTTCACAGGCTTGGCCTGTCTTCTCTTTCTCATTAAGCCCTCTGCTCATCCTCTCCCTTTCATGTGTCATCCTTACTTTGGAGAAGGAGAAATCTCTATCTTTCAAGCAAATGTTTTATCCATTGCAGGAGTTCACCACGTCCTCCGGGCTTACATCTTTGGCGAAGGCAGATCTTTTTTCCCTCTACTGCTTTTTTTTCCCTTTGCTTTCACCCAATTATGCTGCTTTCCTGGGTAACACAGCCAGAGTGGAGCAGGTGCTTTTCTGTGGGGTGACAGGAAAGGTGGGAAGTGTAAGAGGAAAGAATGCTGGCGATTAAGTCACAGCACAGCCTGGAGGGCTGGACTGTAACTCGGAGGCCAGAAACCCTGTGCTGTTCATTCCTGCGCTACCTTCCCTACCTCCTGCCAAGCTTGTCCTGCTTAGAAGCTGATCAGGAGGAATCATCCACTTATAAAAAACGACAGCCTGTTGCCACCGTTTTCAGAGAGAACTCAGTGCAGGCCTTGGGACGCTGGGTCAACAGGTCTAAGAGTCTCCTGATAATCATCGTCCTGCTCCAAAGTCCTGTTTCTCCAGAAAAATCCAGGGTCAGCAGCAGCCGCATATGGCCCAGTCTGGCTTCTCTCCATCTGCTTCCTCCTCCCCCGAGGAAAGCGAATGCTGAACTGACTTTCTCTCGGGGGAGCAAGCACATCTGCTGTCACATCTCTCTTTACAGAGTCACGGGAGAAAGGGAAGAAACAGCCAAGCTCTTCCTCTCCTCTGGATCTTGGTTCACTTTGGAGACTTTTTTTTTTTTTTTTTTTTTTGAGCAGCAGCGGCTTTGCCACGGGCATGCCACCTCCAGCAGCACTTCCTTCCCCGCTCCTGTCCCATCATTGCCGTTTGTCATCTGGTTCTCGGAGCCAGCGAAATTAGACTATTTCTATCTCAGCATCTGTGATTCTGAGTGAGCTGGTGTTTAGGCCAATGGAAGTGTGAGGAAGATGCGCTCCAGCTTCTGTGCTATCAGTTGCTTGATGGGTGCGGAAGCAAGGGGCTCATACTCAGCTGCCTTCAGCAGGCACAGAATTCTGGAAGGGAGGAACCCAGGCTTTGGGGGTGCTGGTGGCAGGAAAATGTTGGATAGATGGCACATAGTCTTCGTTATCTTTTTCTCTCTAAAAATGAAACGAAGACTAAATCCAATCATATTTAATTTCCCCAGCCCTCAAAGTAGTATTATCAACTTCATATGACCTTAGGGCAATGACTCTTCTATTTTTTTAAAAATTTATTTATTTTTCTTTTATTTTTGAGATTATAATACAATCAAAGAATTTCCCCTCCTATACTTTTATTTATCTGTGAAAATGTCTTGATTTACTATAAGAGCTTGAATCTTTAAAGATTTAAATGTTATATGATTACTCCTTAGTTTCTTTTCTGTGACTTTATTCTTTTCTTTTCTTTTTTCTTATTTCTTATTTAAAAATATATTTTATTAATTTATTCATATTACATCTCAATTGTTATCCCATCCCTTGTATCCTCCCATTCCTCCCTCCCTCCCATTTTTCCCTTACTCCCCTCCCCTATGACTGTGACTGAGGGGGACCTCCTCCCCCTGTATATACTCAAAGGGTATCAAATCTCTTTATTCTTTTCAAAAAGGAAAATGTGGTTCTAGTTGAGCTGCTCCGAGGTAGGGCCTGGACATCCTCATTCTTCAAGTCTTCCCAGGTCAGTGTCTGTTTGCTCAGGTTGGAGAGTCACTGGCAGAGACTCCGCAAGGGTGCCCCCCTCCGAAATACGCCGGCCAGTGTAAGTTTTACCCACAACTGTGCACGTGATCTGGAGATTGACGTCATCGCCCACGTTGTGGAATTGCTCCTTTTCTTAATTTCATTATTTGTTTTCCGTGGTGCAGCAACACATGGAAGTTGGGATGTAGGATCAAACGGCTTGCTCCTCGTGACTTAGTAATGCTGCACCTCAAATACTTGTGTGGCCCTGTACGTGTTTCAACAGTTTTTATGTTTCCCGTGTCTCCCAGCACAACTCGCTATGGCCAATGTTGATGACGTGATGAGGTAGAGGGACTACTTCTAGAATGCTCTGTAGGAATGCTACCAACAAAGCAGCCCCTTTCTCAGTTCCCAGTCCGTTGCTTCTGCACCCAGTCCATCCAGCAAGTCAGACTCAAGGGAACAGAAAAGGGAAGGTGACTGCTGGGGATGACATGTCAACCTGCCCTTTCTTTGCACGTTAGCGGGAAGGAAGAAAGACCGATAGGTGAGGGGCGCAACTGGTCAGACAAGCACATGTTAGAGTTCCCTTCCCCTGGGATAAAAACCCAAGAGGATTATGGAGGTCACATTGAGGGGAACGCTGAAGACTGGCTGCTTACTATAGCTTCCTTGGAGACTACAGGGATAGAATAGAAGTGATGCCTGCAGTGGAGCAGCAGGAGGCAGGTGCTCTTCTAAACCTCACCATGGAGACACTGGGATTTCTCTGAGTCTCCAGGGTGGAGAACCTAACAGGAGCTGCAGCGGGGCCGAGTCCCGAGGTTCATATCTGTCTTTTCTCTTCTTTACACTTCTAGAAATGCGCCCAGACTCCTTGATCACCTAACTGCTTTCTCCTGATCACAGCTTACTTCCTGTAGCTTCTGAGCGACATCAGCCTAGATGAATGACAGTTGGACGATTTAGTGAAGCATGATGGGAAGATGCAGCAGCCAGACATCGAGTCCAGTTCAAATACCTACTGTTTAGTCCCTTGAACAAGGCACTTAGCTGAACATCCTCCAAGTGAACACTGTTTGGTTACCAGACACTTAGCACCTAGGGTTGATGTAGCATGTTATCTATGACTACACAACCATGTGTTCTCACCTCTGTATGTCACTGGTGCATAATGAATGCAAAAAACAGTCTAGTTTACAGTGAGGTACATTTATACAATGAAATAGTACTTAGCTGTTTCAAAGAAATCATGAAGTCTGCAGGTAAATGGATGGAGATCAAATAAAACATTTCTGAATAATGCAATCCTGCACCCAAAAGACAAATGTGGTGTTTATTATCTTATATGCAGATGTTAGCAGTTAAGCATTTCATAGATATACTATGATCCACATAGCCGCAGAGGTTAGGTATGTAGTAAAGTACAGAGAGATGGAGGGTGAGACTGAAATGAAAAAGGGGAGGGAAGAAGGGCAAAGGGGGGGCTATGGGGAGGGGCAGCTAACATTAACAGCCTTTGGAGGGGTCATGCAAAAGCTGACCTCAGAATAAGCTACTTAACATATACACATATATGAAAGAAATCTAAATGGAACCACCAAACAATGGGGGAGACAAAGCCCCAACAAGACATCTCACACCACCAAGTGAAACCTCTAGTGCCAGACCGATTACATCTAATTGAGCTGTTGGCCAAAGAGGCCCCATGAAAATCCAAAAACATTCCAGGCTACAGACAAGGCTGTTGGTTGCTCTCCACAAACCGATGGCAAGTCCCTACTACTTTTATGTAATTGAACATGGAGAGCTCAGCTGGTGCCTAATTGGACACTTTACTGCTACTGTGTTCATGGTACTGGAAGGCACTCTGCATAGTACCATAGGAGAAGGGTAACCTAGGTACAAACCTTTCAATCTACAATAATGATGTGTCCGCATGGCACACTGGTGCAACAGTGGCACAAACGTGGTAGAAGTAACCAACCGCTATCTGATCAGTCCACTCCACGAGATGGAGCACATACCTAACACTACTCAGGTGTCCAAGAACCTGAGAGTGGATAAACCATGAGCCCAGGGGAAAACCAAATACTACTGTTCTATTAAAAGTATATAGCGATAAAATGGCATTCTGTTGTACCCATAGGTTAGTGTCTTGCTCAGCCAGCAGCAGAGAAGCTTCCTTCTGTAGGAGATGGCATCTCACACTACTGGACAATGTGAATAAAGTGAGAGACCGTGACCACTGGTCCTTAATGGGATTTCTCCATCCAACTTCTTACCTCAAGGCTGAGAAAACTATGTGGAAGAGGAGGCTGAAAGATTTCTAGATCCAGTAGGCATGAAAAACACCAAAGAAACAAGACCTCCTAAACAGAATAAGACATGGTACACAAATATGAGCAAACAGATAATGTGGAAGCACATACAAGGCTTTCATGAGTGTGAGCCATGTCACATGCCAGCTCTGAGAGGGGAAGGGACATAGACACAAGCTCCCATCCCAAAGCAGAGACTATCTCTGATGGATAACCACTTGCAAAGGAAGCATTGTCTTTCTCCAATGAAGTTTTACTGGGCTCACAGACTGTTCTTAAGGGAAAGCCCTGGGCCTAGTTGTTGATGACCAACACAGAACTAACTCAGTGAGTTTTAGAGATTTGTATTTGTTTGTTAGCTTCACAATGCTTTGTTTGGGAGTTTCTTTAAACCTTAATTTTCTTTTTCTTGCATATTTTTTTTAATATTCTCTCTCTCTCTCTCTCTCCCTCTCTCTCTCTCCCTCTCTCTCCCTGTGTGCAAGTATGTGTATTTCTTATGCCCCCTTTTCATAAAAATGTATATATTTTGACTGCTTTTTCTTTTCTAAAAAAAAAAGAAAGAAAGAAAATGTGGATTTGTGGAAATGGGGAGGATCTGGGAAGAGATGGGAGAGGGAAATTGTGATCAGAATATATTTTATAAAAAATAAATTAATTTTCAATTTAAAAAGGGCAGGGCACATATCTCAGAGGTAAAGACCTGGAACAGGCCTCAAAAACCATCAAATACAAATTATTTTTTAGGGTCAGCATACAGAGGAATCAGGAAATAATTGGGCCCGATATAGGTACAACTAAAGGAAAGGTTTAAGCTCTTCATTCTGAGCTCTAATTATGTACACATGCTTTTGTAATGTCCAAAAACTCCAGTGTTTTCCAAAGTATATAGTCTCTGGGGGTGTGCCATGTAAGGGGGTGTACCATGTAAGAGGTGGGCCATGTAAGGGGGTGGGCCATGTAAGGGGGCCATGTAAGGGGGTGGGCCATGTAAGGGAGTGGGCCATCTAAGGCTTCTGTCTAAGCAGCTTAGGGAGTTGGGCAGGGCTGCTACATTAACAAATGTAGGATAGGAGTAATTTGAGACTTTGATATGCCAATAGTCACATACGTTTCCAAAAAGGTGATGGATTGATGATGATTGTGATGATGATGATGATGATGATGATGATGATGATGATGATGATGTGTGGATCTGCTGCTGCTGCTGCTACTCAGAACTTAATGCAAGCTAGCCTACTACTCCTCAATAGAGTTACGTCATTTTAAAAATTTACTTTTAATGTCTTATTTTGAGATACGGCCTTGTTAAGTTGCTCAGGTGTGCTTCAGCTTTGCCACCTTCCTACCTCAATCTTACAAGTAGCCGGAGATAACAGGCATGTGCCATCCTTCTGCATCAGAAGGGTGACAGACCCTCTGCTGGTTCCCAGGCCTACTGCACTCCAAAGAGTACCAGAACACAAATCATTTTAGAGACCGATATGCCATGGAATTAGCAAGTGCCTCTGCATCTCTTCCTGAGAAAGATTTTTGCTAAATTATGGTAGAAAGGATAGCAGGGAATCATGCCAATAAAGAGATGCAAAAACGATGAATGCATATTTATTCCAACACCTGCATGGAATTTCAAAGATAGTAACTATGTTAGAGACCACGTTAGGGCAGCCATCTCTTTAACTGATATCAATGGCTATCAAAAATCTGTCAAGCAGACACCTGCATCATGACTTTTATTTTCTTTGGTTTTCAATAAGTATTCAAATGTAGTTTTCATTTCAATTAATAGACAGAAGGCACTTCTTCTTTTTTCTTTACTGACACTTTTTAGTGTAGTAACAGGTGAATACAGGAGATGTCAGAGTTATATCCTTTGAAAGAATGAAGTTTCTTAGGTGCCAAAGGCATTTACAATCAGTACGGTATGAACAGGCAGTAACAGAACTTCTCTGCTTCCACTGACTGATAAATTCCTGCCTGGAGACACAGTCACAAGAAGAACCCACTGGCTCCTACAGGGTAACGTTTCACAGATTGTTTTTTGGCTCAGGCTGGGGTTTGATTCAGAGCTTAATTCAAATTTGAGTCAACACTGAATAAGGTGACCATATTTGATCTCTATTTCCCTCTGTGCAGCCTCTGGCTTGTTGGCGTTGTAAGTGGGTCCTCCCTTCACATCTTTGAGCTTCTCCACAGTCATCTACATAATGGCAGCAGCACTTTGCACCACCAACAGTGAATGAGGGTCTCCCTCGTCCCGTCCCCACATCCCTGCTGGGATTTGTTGTCAGTTATTTTCAATGCTAGGTGAGATTGATGAATACTTTTCTCCTCTGGTGATGTGCATAGCACCACCCCTAAGTTATCCTTTAGGACAGCGCATGACATTTGAGGGCTAGAAAAGACCTCAGCGTTCGTCCACTCTAGTCTGTTATTATGTAGAGGAAATGGCAGTGGTGGGTTCTCCTAAGCTCATACAGCAGATGGAATAGATAGATCATCAGATGTGGAATCCTAGTGTTCACCTCAGACTCCATTCTGTTTGACCTTACATCCAACAAGACAAAGACAGGCCTACTTGTGCAAGGAGGGCAGAAGAAAATGTACTGAAAGAGTTGCCAATAAGCCAACCTAGATGTTTTTGCAGTTCTTCTCTGAGTTACGCTGGCCCTGTTTCCTCAATATTATGTACTTGGTGCTATTGCTCTTCATACTGGGAAGTGTCTGAGGTAAGAATCAAACAACTTGGCCAGCACAAAGATGTGTAAGTCATTAACATAGAACCTGAGATTACTGATCATTTCGTGTACAAGTGTAGGCACACTACTTACTTGAATTAGCAGGCCGTATAGCTATATTAACCACTTTTTGAAGCATGATCAGTTTTTCTTGGTTTTCCTCACTGTCAAGTGCCACTACAGTTATTAGTGTTGCAGTTAAAAGTTGCTAAGTGACTTTATTTGGCTCATCATCAAAGGAGACACATTTCCCTTCTGACCACCACACACATATTTGTGCACATGTGCGCACACATGCACGTACACATAAACTACTCATAAAAATGTAAAAAAAAAACTAAGTGAACACGGGAGGGCAAATATGTTGTAAAAACATTGGCTCCACATGAGTTAGGGCCTAAAGGTTCTTAACCTGTGTGTAGCAATTGTTTTGAGTGTTGAACAACCCTTTCACAAGGGTCATCTTAGACCATCTGCATATCAGATATTTACAATTCATAAAAGTAGCAAAATTACAGCTATGAAGTAGCAATGAAAATAATTTTATGGTTGGGGTCACCACAACACGAAGAGCATTAAAGGGTTGCAGCACTAGGAAGGTTGAGAACCACTGCTTTATGTTGTAATTCTAGTCTTAATGTTTTTGTGATTCTCTTTGCAAATTTTACTCACATAAAATCACTCTATCTCTTTGAGGGTACCAATAATTTAAGTAGAATGAAAGTCTTTGAAATCATCTGAAGAGGGAAAGTGGAACTCCATAAATCATGATATATAGCATCCACATGATTACAAACCCATTTCTTACAGTCAGGTAATGAATACTAGTGGATTAAACTCTATCATAAATGACAAGAAATTTGTCTGAACAAATCCCATCATAGCATATACTCTAACATACAAGCATCCTTTCTATAACCTGACATGGTCAAAATAGCCCTCAAAGGTCATACTGGTCACCTTATTTATTTTTTCTTTTCCTATCCATAGATATTAAATTTTTTCTCACACAATTTCTTTTTACTCTCTGTCCTTAGAACAAAGTAAGAAAAGATTGTAAAGAGACTTGCCTCCCTCACACTTATAGGATTTTTTTTTTTGGCTGACATAGAACAATTTTATTTCACTATTTATTTATTTATTTTGTTTTATTTTTAACTTTTTGTTCACTTTAGATCCTGATTGTAGCCACTTCCCTCATCGCCTCATAGTCCCACCTTCCCTCCCTCCCTAGTCCTCAGAAAGGAGAGCCCTCCTCCCCTAACATCTGACCTCACCCTATCAAGTATCATCTGGACTGCCTGTATCCTTTTCCTTTGTGGGAAGTGATCAACATGTAGAGGCCAGAGTCCATGTCAGAAGTAGTTCCTACTCCACGTTTTGTGGGGCCCAAAGGAGACTATGCTGCCTATCGACTACATCTGAGCAGAGGGTCTAGGTCCTCATTATGCATGGTCCTTTGTTGGTGCATCAGTCTCTGCAGCACCCCCCCTCCTCCTCCCAATTAGTTGGCTCTATTGGATTCCTTGTGGAGTTACTGTCCCTTCCAGTTCCTTCTATTCCCCAATTCTTCAACAGGACTCCCTGAGCTCCATCCCAAAAAGTTTGGCTGTGTGTCGCAGCATCTGCTTGGGTTCCCTGCTGTGTGGAGTCTTTCAGAGGACCTCTATGGTAGGCTTCCTTCTCTTTCCTTCTCTTCAACTACTTATGGTGTCTATCTAGCTTCTTTAGGTCTGTGTACTGTAGTGTGATTGTCCAGGGTTATATGGCTACTATGTGGTTATAGCTGAGTATATACCATGCGTGTCTTTCTGAGTCTGAGTTAACTTACTCAGGATGATCATTTCTAGTTCCACCCATTAGGCTGCAAATTTCAAGGTTTCCTTGTTTCTAATAGTTGAGTAATATTCTATTGTATAAATTACCACTGTTTCTTTATCCATTCTTCAGTTGAGGGACTTCTAGCTTGTTTTCAGGTTCTCACTATTATGAATCAAGCCACTATGAACAAAGTTGAGCAAATGCCCTTGTTGTACAGTGGAGCATCTTTCAGGTATATTCACAGGAGTGATATGGCCCCTTGAGGTAGAACAATTTCCTGAGAAAGCACCAGACTAATTTCCAAAGTGGTCGTACAAGTTTGTGCTCCTACCAGCAATGGAGGAGTGTCCCCATGCCACCACATTCTCTCCCATGTGCTGTCACTTGAGTTTTGATCTTAACCATTTGGGGTAGGTGTAAGATGGAATCTCAGAGTCATTTTGATTTGCATTTCCCAGATAACAAGGGATGTTGAGCATTTCTTTAAGTGTTTCTCAGCCATTTGATGGTCCTTTGTTGAATGTTCTCTGTTGAGTTCTGTACCCCATTTTAAAAGGATCATTTGGTTTGATGATGTTTAGTTTCTTGAGTTCTTTATATATTCTGGATATTATCCCTCAGTCAGATGCAGGGTTGATGAAGATCTTTTCCCAGTATGTAGACTGTATTTTTGTTCTGTTGACAGGGCCTTTTGACTTACCGAAGCTTTTATGTTTCAAGAGGCCCCACTTATGAATATTTTATCTTAGAGCCTAAGTTATTTGCGTTCTATTCAAGAAGCTGTCTCTTGTGCCAATGAGCTCAAGACTCTTCCTCAATTTCTCTTCTAACAGATTTAATGTGTCTGTTTTCATGTTGGCATTTTGATGGGAACTGCATTGAATCTGTAGATTGCTTTTCATAAGATGGCCATTTTTACTATGTTGATTCTCCCAATCCATGAGCATGGGAGCATTTTCTGACATCTTCAAATTCTTTCTTTAGAGACTTGAAGTTTTTTTTTCATACAAGTCGTCCACTTTCTTGGTTCGAGCTACACCAATATACTTTATAGTATTTGTGGATATTATAAAGGGTGTTGTTTCCCTAAATTCTTTCTCAACCTGTTTGTCATTTGTATAAGGATTGCTACTGAACTTTTGAGTTGACTTTGTATCCAGCCACTTTGCTGAAGGTGTTTATCAGCTGTAGGAGTTCCTTGGCAGAATTTTGGAGGTGACTTATGTATACTATCATATCATCTGTGCATAGCGATAGTTTGACTTCTTCTTTTCCAACTTGTATTTCCATGATCTCCTTTAGTTGCCTTATTGCTCTAGCTAGGACTTTAAGTATTATACTGAAGAAATACGGAGAGAGTGGACAGCCTTGTCTTGTCCCTGATTTCAGTGGAATTGATGTAAGTTTCTCTCTATTCAGTTTGATGTTGGCTATAGGCTTGCTGTATATTACCTTAATTATGTTAGGTATGTGCCTTGTATCCCTGCTCTCTCTGGGACTTTTAAAATGAATGGCTGGATTTTGTCTAATGCTTTTTTGGCATATAAGGAGAGAATCATGTGGTTTTTTTCTTCCAATTTGTTTATATGATGAATTACATTGGTGGATTTTCACATATGAAACCACCCCTTCATGCCTGGAATGAAGCCTACTTGGTCATGGTGAATGATATTTTTGATGTGTTCTTAAATTCAGTTTGTGAGTATTTAATGAGTATTTTTTGTCAATGGTCATAGGAAAAGTTGGTCTGAAATTCTCGTTCTTTGTTAAGTCTTTCTGTGGTTTAGGTATCAAGGTGACTGTGGCCTCATAGAATAAGTTTGTAATGTTCCCTCTGATTCTATTTTGTGGAATTGTTTTTAGAGAATTGGTATGAGCAGTGTAGAATTCTGCACTGAATCCATCTGGTCTTGGGGTTTTTTGATTGGGCAACTTTTGATGACTGCCTCTAATTTTGTAGGCATTATAAGACTATTCAATTTATTTAACTGATCTTGATTTAATTTTGGAAATTGGTATCTATAAAGGAAAATTTCCATTTTATTTAAGCTTTCAAGTTTTGTGGCATATAGGCTTTTGAAGTAAGACCTGATGATTCTTTGGATTTCCTCTGTGTCTTGTTATATCTCTCTTTTCATTTCTGACTTTGTTGATTTGAATATTCTTCCTCTGCCTTTTAGTTAGTTTGGCTATGAGTTTGTCTATCTTGTTGATTTTTTCAAAGAATCAGCTCTTGGTCTCATTTATTATTTGAACTGTTCTCTTTGTTTCTAATGTATTGATTTCTGCCCTGATTTTGATGATTTCTAGCCATCTACTCTTGTGTGTGTCTGCTTTTTTTGTTCTAGACCTTTCAGGTATGCTGTTTAGTTGCTAGTATGGGGCCTCTTCAATTTATTTATAAATTGCTATGAACTTTCCTCTTAGCACTGCTTTCATTGTCTCCCATTAGTTTGAGTATGTTATGCCTTTAGTTTCATTGAATTCTAAGAAGTTTTTAATTTCTATTTTTATTTTGTCCCTTACCCAGAGGTCATTGAGTAAGGAGTTGTTTAGTTTCTATAAGTTTGCAGGCTTTCTGTTGTTGAGTTCCAGCTTTAATCCATGATGGTCTGATAAGATGCAAGAGATTATTTCAATTTTCTTGTATCTGTTGAGGTTTGCTTTGTGACCAAGTATATGTTCAATTTTGGAGAAGGTTCCATGAGGTGCTAAAAAGAAGGTGTATTCTTCTGTGTTTGGGCAAAATGTTCTATAGATATCAGTTAGGTCCATTTGTTTCATGATGTTTATTAGTTTCATTGTTTTTCCACTTGGGTCCTTCTTGATGATCTCTCTATTGGGGCGAGAGGGATGTTGAAGTCTCCTACTATTAATATGTGGGGTTCGATGTGTGATTTAAGCTTTAATGATGTTTCTTTTATGAATGTGGGTGCTCCTGAATTTGGGGCATAGATGTTCAGAATTGAGACATTATCTTGGTGTATTTTTCCTTTCATGAGGATGAAGTGTCCTTCCCCATCTCTTTTGATTAGTTTTGCTTTAAAGTGTGTTTGTTTCATTTGTTTCATTGTTGTGGATGAGGGTTATTTACTTCCTGTGTTTTCTGGGGTAATTTAGCATCTTTGAGTTGGAATTTTCATTCTAGTGTCTTCTGTAGGGCTGGATTTGTGACTAGGTGTTGTTCAAACTTGGTTTTGTTATTGAATATCTTGTTTTCGCCATCTATGGTGATTTTAAGTTTTGCTGGTATATTAGTCTGGATTGACATTTGTGGTCTTTTAGTGACTACATGACATCCATCCAGGCCTTTCTGGCTTTCACCGTCTTTCTTGAGAAGTCAGGTGTAGTTCTGGTAGGTTTTCCTTTATATGTGATTTGGCTTTTTTCTCTTAAAGATTTTAATATATTTTCTTTGTTATGTAAATTTAGTGTTTTGACTATTATGTGGCAGGATGATTTCATTTTATTGTCCAATCTAATTGGAGTTCTGTAGGCTTCTTGTGTGTTCATGGGCATTTCCCCCTTTAGATTGGGAAAGTTTTCGTCTATGATTTTATTGAAACTGTTTTCTAGGCCATGAAGCTGCGAGTCTTCTCCTTCTTCTATTCTTATTATTTTTAGGTTTAGTATATTTATAGTGTCCCAGATTTCTTGCATGCTTTGGGTCAGGAACTTTTTAGTTTTAACATTTTTTTTGACTGATAACTTCAAGTATATTTTCTACACTTGAGATTCTGTCTTTCACCTCTTGTATTCTGTTGGTGTTGCTTGTGTCAGCAGTTCCTGTTCTCTTCCCTATGTTTTCCAATTCCAAGTTTGCCTCAGATTGTTTTATTTGATGCTTCTGATTACCTTTTTAGGTATTGATATTTTTATTCATTTCTTTCATCTCTATCGCATGTTTGATTGAATTTTCCTGTAATTCTTTATAGGATTTATTCAATTCCTTTATCCATTTGAAGGCATTTTCCTTATTTCCTTGAGGGCTTTATTTCCTTCCTTCAAGGCTTATATCATTTTTATCACCTCAGATTTAAAAATCTTCTTCTTTTGCTTCATGGGTATTAATATCTCCAGGTCTTGCTATCATAATATCACTGGTGTCCAGTGGTGTCATATGGCTCTGAGTTTTGTTGCGTGTGTGCTTGAGCTGGTCTCTAGCTATCCCATTGTTTCTGGTGTTAGCAGGCCTAGAGGTTCCTCCAATGGGGTCATTGGCTGTGTGTATTCTACTTGGGCCAGGCATGTTGGGACCAGGCAACAAGAGCTTAGAGCTCCCCAGGGGCCTCCTCAGGATGGTAGACAATGGGTATTGGAGCCTGCACCCAACTCACCTATGCTGGGTTCCTGGTCTGTTTTCCAGTTGGGTCAGGCAGAAAAGGAGCAGGTTGAGAGAGCTCCAAGCCAAAATCTGCTTGTGTGCCCCTCAGGGCTCCTTGGTATGGTGGATAGCATGGGTTGTGTCCAAAAACCAACTCACTTTCTGCTGGCTCACTTTCTGTGACTCAGATGTGTTAGGCCAGTAAGCAATGGGCAGAGAGAGAGAGAGAGAGAGAGAGAGAGAGAGAGAGAGAGAGAGGAAGAGAGAGAGATATCGAGATCCAAGCCCAAGTCAGTCCTTCTCAGGATGTCAGCTAATGTGGGTTATGGCCCACTTCTGACTCAGCTCTGCCTCTTTGTTCTCTGTGTCCCAGATGGGCCAGGACAGTAAGCAATGGGATTGCAGAGAGACATCTGAGCCCAGAGCTGCTCCAGTGTCCAACAGCCCTCTTAGGGATAGCAGCTAATGTGGGTTGTGGCCAGCTCAGACTTACCTTTGCTTGTTAGTTCTCTGGATCCCCAGATTGGCCAGGCTGGTAAGCAGCAGGCTGGTAGAGTGAGATCCAAACCTAAAATGCTTGGATGTCCCACAGGTCTCTTCTAGATAGAAGGGATTGTGGGTTATGGCTCACACCTGACTCATCTCTCTAAACTTGATTTCACTGAGCCTGTCCTGAACTTCCCAAGGGTCTGCTCTCCATTCACATATTCGGAAGACTACAGGGTTCTTGAAGCTTGTGATTCTGAATGGGTAGTCAGTGACTCCAATCTTCTGCTTCCTAGAAAAAGTTCACATTGTGTACCGCCATCTTGGAATCAGGCTTGTGTCACTTATAGTTAGCACCTGGACTTGTTACGCTCATGAGCTTTTTTTGTCACCTGAGCAAAGCAACCAAAGGAAGAAGTATCTATTTTGAAACGTGAGTTCAGAGGTATCAGGCAGTAGGAGACTGAGTCCTGAGATAGGATGAGGCAGAGTATCCTGAGGTGTGTGGTAGGGGAGCGTTAATGTTAATATCACACTACCTGGAATCAGAAAGCAGAAATATGTATATTCCAGGCTTCCCCTTTCATTTATTCCATGGAGCCTCTAGCCTAAGGGTAGTGCTACCCACAGTCAAGGTGATGCTTTCCCTTCATGCTCTTTAGCTACATCCCCACATATACACTTAGAGGAGCACTTAGTAACTTTCTAGACATCTCCCAGTTCAAACAACTTAACAGGACCAACCATCACATTAGCATCAGCCAAACAGAGAAAACAACAATAAACATGCTAATGTGGATGGTGAAAGATCTTGAGGTCTCAACCTTACACAAAGAACTACAGGCAACTCAGGAATACTGAAAGCAAGAAAAATTGTTTTCCCATCAGAGAGTATGCCTCTGAAATGTAATTTCAGGATGTTTGTTCTTAGATTTGCTTATTTACAATAAACAAGTATAATGTAGTGGAGAGGGTCCACTGAGAACTCATTTAGGTCCTTTTGCTGTCTCTTCAGAAGGCTGGGGTGACACATCTACTGGAGTACACAATGCTTCACTAACACACCTTGGACCTGAAAATCACAAACTGTGCATATACAGACTGTGGATATCTCTGATTCAAGGCAAAATGATAGCGGAGCTGTTGACTATTGGCCATTAAAACATCAAGAGAGCTGGAGAAGGGAGAGAGGTGCCTTTAGGCTGCTGCCCTCCTTTGTCTGAAAGTTTATACTTTCAATTCTGTTTTTGATACTGCAATAACTTGAGATAAAGATTCTTATTCCCCATAGAAGAAATCCAAATTTCAAGATCCAGGAAGGGAGTAACTCATAAGGCTAAGATCTTGACATGAGAAAGATGTTCTAAAACTTCTCTAGTCCCCTTCAGCTTCCAAGTCTCTTCTCTAACAATAACATTTTTTTTCAGAATATCCTCACATGTAAAAAGCAGATATAATGATATATATATATATATATATATATATATATATATATATATATATATATATATATATATATGGAGAACATACTCCCAGGGTTTTTAAAGGTTCTTCAAGAAGGCAGGCAGATTCTGATGACCATGATGGGTTCACTGGAAGTGTCTGGAGATGGGCTTGCTAAAGAACTTTAAGGAAGATGCCACCAACATCACCTGAAGGAGTTGACTGCGGGATGTGATACCACGGACTAGATGCCCCCATGCCCCACTCTCCCGTTCTTCTATACTTGTATCACTCACCTGAGCTACCAGGAAATAAATTCTCTGCATTAATGTTTTTAGTCAAGCAACCTAGGAAGGCATATACTATACTCAAACCCCCTTCTGATTCAACAAACTAGTGACACGGAAGTATATGAGCGAGCCATCCACTAGAGGCTTGGGGAGGTTTCATGGATATTGCTGCGTATTCCACCTTGTCTATGGCTACTCTGGATGGTACGTGCACCAATAATTATCATAGATGACTCCTCTGCTCACTTGTCTCCACCCCCTCAGAGAATATCTGTTAGCTGACATAGCACACAGATGTCAGCTCATCTTCCAGGGGTGGTCTGTGCTTCAGCAGGTAATAGCTCTGAAACCACACACTGTTCATTCTACTTTCAGTGCAGTGGCCGCCATAAAACGCCCGACCAAGCGCAGCACCAAGGAGGAAGGGATCCATTAGCGTGCCCTTACTTCCAGGTTGAAGTCTGCAACTTCAGGGAAAGCACAGCAGCAGAAACTTGAAACAAGTGGCCACGTCGTATCCACAGTCAAGATCTAAGAGAAATAAATGTACCTCTTATTACAAGTTGTGCTTTTTTCTTTTTCTCTTTCTTTTTCTTTTTCTTAACTTGTGCTTTCTTGCTCTTATCTTCTGTCCTGTGTAGTTCAGGACCCAGGCCATGAAATATGGTGCTGCTCAAAATGGACTAAGTCTTCCTACACCAGTTAATAGTCAAGGCAATCCCCAGGAGACATGTCCACAGGCTGTCCTGATCTTGACATTTCTTCAATTGAAGCTCTCTTCCAAATTGACTCTAGGCTGTGGCAAATTGGTATTTAAAAGCAACCACCAAATGACTACAGGTGCCTCTTCCACAAGGCTCTTGTTCTTTACCCTTCATATTCCTACCCCCTGGAAATCTGGAAGCAGCAGCTTTAGAAAGCAAGGTGGATAATCACACATCGTGTGTCTATTTATTTTTCATACACTTTCATTTTTATTTTAGATTTCCACATAGTCCTGTGGTATGACTATATGATCTCAGGAGCCAGGTAAATAAATACTGTTATCCATGCTATAGTTTCTTATGGTAATTCAGTTTCTGGATCTGTAATTATCTAGACTAGTTACCTTTCACGTTGCTATGACTAAGTAGCTGACAGATACAACTTAAGGGAGGAAGGGTTTATTTTGGCTCATGGTTTATGAAGATACAGTCCACAATGGTGTGGGAGGCATGGTAGAGCTCATGACATGCTAGTGTGCATCTGGGACACCTTACATCTTGCTGGACCCCCAAGAAAGAATTCAGGGTTAAAGACACATCCTGGCCTATAACTCTCAAGGCCTACTTCTTAGGGACTTACTTCATCTAGCTAAACTCCACCTCCTAAAAGTTCTACATCCTCTAAAATATGTAAAATGGGTCACCAGCCAGGGATCAAGTGCTCAAACACATCATCCTATGGGGCAAGTTTTACAGATCATAATGCCGTTCATGGATTCCAGCAGGTCATTCAGCAGTGTTGTATATGTACTCTTTCCCTCTCTTCCTCCATACATCCCTCCCTCTTTCCCTCCCTCCTTCCCTCCCTCCCTCTCTTCTTCCTTCCCTCCTTCCCTCCCTGTCTCCCTCCTTTCTTTGTTTTTAGCTTCCTCTGTGTCTCCGTTCCTTCTCACCCATACTCTTTACAGCTCTCACTGATCAACTTCCTAGCCTACCTGCTTTCTACTATCTTTCATCTGCCATCCCTTTTATTCAAACACGTATGCATTGTTTCCTATGGAGTAGATGCTTTTCTGGGTTCTGAGAATGCAGTAGCAAAAAGGTAATATCTTTCATATTTACCTTTGGCATCTTCATTTTAATTTGAAATATTATTTAAAAAATACATTACGAGGAATATGAACAGGTAGAGACATCCACACTGTAATAGGCAAAGAAGAAGTGAGAACTAGGAGAGAAGAATTAAAATAGTTCCAAGGAATGAAATTAACACAAACATGATGAACCATATTTGCTTTCCCCATGCTTTTGGCTCTAGAGTTTTCTTGAAATTTTCCAAGTTTCCTTAATCTTGTAAAGGTCCCTGTTTTGGTCACCTTTAAAAAAGATCAGATGTCCCAGCATCTAACTATCTTCTCTTTGTGACTGATCCTTAGGTAGATGTCTCAAGTGTCTGAAGGCATCTGATTCCAGGAACCATAAGCAGAAGCCACAGAATGAAAGCCCATCTGAGCCCTGTCCGCTCGTCCACTCTCCTAGGTCTACGTTCATCATGGTGTCTTGTAACTGCATAACTTGTACCATTGATGCAGCTTTACTTCAGAAGTACAAGCAGATGAAAAGTGCTTATTATTACAATATAAGTGATTAAAATGTCATGTTTAGATTCTTGAGTGTGGGGAAAATTCATATTTATTCAGTTACTTGTCCTTCATTGTAACCAAGTTCTGGTATCTTGGCTTCATCAGATTCTAACACAGCCTTTAAGAGTTTCTCATATATTAAGCAATTGCAATAAGGGTTGCTCAGCATGTTGCTTGTTAATAAAGGACATCTGCATTTGTTTTAATGCTTATTTAAAAGAAATTGGGATTTAGTGCTTGTCGGCGCTAATGGAATCAATGGTGCTTTAATATGTGTTAATGGTACTTCAGTTCCCGTAACCGCGGCAAACAGCGAAGTTATTAACCAAACATAAGACTGTTCCAAAATGAAAGAGAATGTGTAGGTGCTCAACAGGAAAAAAAGGTCTCATGATTCTGCTAGACTGGGGACATTTAAGTCTAAGGGAAATGTAGACACGTTCTCCCTCACAATGTTTTTCTATGTTCTATTAGTGCATATTAATTGTATAAAGTAACGTGTTTCATTATGACATTTTTATAAATATACTCTTTCTCCCACACTTTGTTCATTTTTATCCCATGACCCTCCCTTGTCCCTCATCTCCATCGCCACTAGTACTTTGTTTATTTTTTAATTGCTCACTTCTTGCTTTAGTGTCTTTTTAAAAAAAATAAGTTTAGATACTACATGTGAGAGAACCACGTTGGTATTGGTCTTTCTGAGTCTGGCTTATTTCACTTAACATGATCATTTCCATTTTCCTGAAAATAACATGTGTTCATTTTTCCATGTGGCTTAGTAATGCTCATTTAAATATAAATAACACATTTTCTGTATCCTCTCATGAGTCAGTGGGACCTAGGCTGACTCCATGATATAACTATTATAAATTTTGTCACCATAAACATGGGTAGGTATGGGCTTAAGGATTCCATTTCCCCCTCATCCTTGGCAGTAAGATATTTTTTTAATTGTAACCATTCTTACTGGTTGGAGTCTCAATGTCATTTTAATTTGCTTTCCATGATGGCTAAAAGTGTTGAACATATTTTTACATGATAACTGGATATGTATATTTATTATATTATTTCATATTTGAGTTATTTTGTCCATTTATTGTGTTATTTCCTGTTTCGGTGTTTAATATTTTTAAAAGTTCTTTACATATTGCAGATTTTAATACCCTGTAGGATGAACAGCTAGCAAAGGTTTTCTCTTGTGTAGTAGGCTGTAACTCTGCTGCGAGAGTCCTTTTGTGTGGAGAAGATTTTAAATCTGATGTAATACCATTTCTTAGTACTTGTTACTTCCTGGGACAGTGTGATCTCGGCAGAAAGATGCTCTCTGTGCCTGTATCTTGAAGGCTTTTTCTCAGGTCTCTTTGCAGAGATTCCACTTGAGGGACAAGCAGAGTACTAACGGTGGGCATTGTTTACATCAGCACGCATCTTGTCAGAAGTGTTGGAAGGAAAGCATGTTAGACCGCAGGAGTGTTCAGTGAGATGCTGGCAACTGTGAAGGCAGGAAAAGGTTTTTCTCCCCATGCTTTATGTATGTCCAAAGGCACGGGGGATCAGAAGGAAGATAAGAGATGCCTCTAACAAGAACAGAAAAGGGCAATGCAATGGTTAGGACTCAGCTCACATGGTTCTGGAGCAAAACAGCTGCTGCCTTAACCTGCTTCCTTTGCTTTGTAATCATCAAGCTTCCTCTTATTTTGTGCCCCTCTGGAGTGAGTGTTGATCTTATAAGATCCATTTTTGATACATTAGTTATATCTAGCAACAGAACTTATAGTAGAAACCACATGTCATTAAGTCAAAGTCTAAAAATATTATTGTAAGGAAGATACATCATCCCTAATGGAAATAATTGTTTTTTTTTTTTGTTTGACATATATTTTAAAGTTTGATGAATATTTCTCAATACAGCAAACCCTTACATTGTTAAGGACTGGTGAAATTATCTGTAGTTAAAAATTCATTACAAGATTCTACATTTAAAAAGGTGTGCTTGATTTTTATAATATTTTACATAGCATTTATTTAGCATTCATTTTATTGGTCTTTGGGATGACAAAATAGGTTTCAATTCTTAGCTGAAAGATAAAGACATTTGAATTGTTACCCAATTGATTTTTAAATTTATATTAGATTGCTTCTGAGACGTCTCTAAAAATACACCATTTTCCAAATCTTATACAGACAGAATGGATAATTTTGGCATTTCTGGAAGCTGAAAGGACATCTATTGATTGTGTTTTTGCAATACTAGATTGGAAATCAGGAAACTTTAGGTTTCATCTCAGCTTAACACACTGTTGTCTGAGGCTCTATTCAGGCCCTACTTGTTAAAAATCTCAATAATGCATTTCTAAGGAAGTGCTCTGTGCTTTTCAGAAGAAAGGTTTTTATATCAATATAAAGCATTAATATGACCACTTGGTGTGCCATTGTCTGAAACGTGGGTGTCAATACATTATTCTCTGCTGCCAGTGACTAGTCACATAAAGCACTCTAGGACTTCACAGCCTCACAGGGCTTTTGTTAACACTCACTCCAGAAGGGGATGCTAAACAGTGAGATCAATAAACTATTAGAAGCCACTCTGCATGTGGGCAACGTTTCTTCCTGTGTCATCCCTCCCCCTCTTCTGAGGGAACATTGCTCAGCCTTGAATTTCAACATGCTACCCTTACCATCACATCACAGAGACAGACACACTCGGTAAGGTATCTCTCTTTTTAAAGAATGCTGACAGACCAGTTGCCTTGAATGTCTCACAAGTTGGGGTGAGGTGCAACAATCATTGCACTGTGAATTTCCACCTGTTTGCTGGGCACTAGTCAAATGCCAAGGAGTTAAGTCAATAATACTGTGGCTTCAGCCTCGGAAGAATGGGGCGCCTAGAAGGCAAGATCAAAACA